>NW_024346150.1:3332095-3536619 GCF_902729225.1 Pteropus medius | reverse complement strand
CCAAGTTGTAGTTCTAGGTTAAAACTCAGTCTTGTATTCTCAGGAGGGTAGAGGGTGCCCATGAACTTAAGGGTCTTTGTTCCAGGGCACCTCCAAAGCTTCCGAAATACTGGTAAATCTCTCCTCCAATTCTTCCAAGCGCATTGGTATTGACATCATGGAGAGAGCACAGAGCAGAGTTGAAGGTTTCTTAACCCAGACACAAACAGGGGCCTCTTGGACAAGCCTGTGATTCAGGATTGCTCAGCAACATAAAACCAGGGGTAAAAAAAAAATGGCATTAGCTGAATCCTGGCTAGCTTTTGTGTTTTCAGCCGGGGCACACACACACACACACACACACACACACAATGTGTGCTTAAAAAGCGTCGATATTCGTGTTTGAGACACTCTGAAGCATATTTACATTCAGCATCTGAGCATAGAAGTGGAAGGAATCTTAGTATCTCTCTCTCCCTTTCCCCTCAATTTAGGAAAGAGGAAACTAAAGCCCAGAGAAGTTAAGTGACGTTTCCAAAATGACACAGCTTTTATCTGTCAACAGCCAAATACTGAGCCAGCTCCAGATGTTTCTGCAGGCATAAAAAGAGACTGAGGAATAGCAACGTGATATGGGTGATAATAGCAACACAAGCTTTCACTTACTGAACATATATCATATACCAGAAACTGTTCTAAAAGCCTCATGTTAATTAACATATTTACTCCTCACAGAAACTCTGAGTAGATGATAGTTCCATCATTTTCATATTTACAGATGAGCAACTTGAGGCACTGAGAGTTTACATAACTTTTTTTGAGTCATACAGCTCCTAAGTGTCAGAGCCAATTAAAATGTAGGAGTCCATCCCAAATCATGTGTTTAATCCTGCTGGTGTACTGGTTGGAGGTCAAGAGATGAGCACCCTAGATCTGCCTCTGCCATGGGCAAGTTGACTCACTCCAGTTATCCACCATGACTTCCAAGGAGGTGAACATTTTAGGCCTGGCTCTGCCAGCGGTGTGTGACTTTGGGCAAATGTGCAGCAAGCAGTTTAGATGCCTAAACCCTGCCTATTCTAAAAGTCTTCAGGACTAGCCCTTGACCAGCTCTTGGGAAAAAAACCACTAATAAGATTATCTCCGTATACATGGGTCTTTGGGCCATACCCGACAGTTCACGCTAACAATGTTATTTATGATGGGGGCCTTGGGCCACATTCTATCAGTTTGACCTCTGAGGGGTAGGCTGAAGACAGTACTTAGAGTCAGTCACGTGGACACTGCATACCTATGTGTGCAACTTCTCATTAAAAGCCCTGGACACCAATGCTCAAGTGAGCTTCCTGAGTTAGCAAAACTATGTACATGCTGCTATCCCTCATAGCTGGCTAAGTTAAGCACTGTCTACTGACCACACAGAGAGACAACTAAAAGCTCATACCTGGACTTTCCTGGACTCTTCCCTGTGAAGCTTTTTCTTTTGCTGATTTTTTAACCTGTATCCTTTCACTATACTAAACTGTAACCACACGTTTAACAGTTTTTCCAAGTCCTGTGAGTGAACTTAGTGAACCCTGACGAACAAGTCAACTCACTCTTTTGGCCCTCGGTAGTTTCATGTGTTAAATGGGGAAGCTGCCTACAGTCCATGTGATGTCCAAGGGTTCTTCTACTCTGTCTTAAATGCTACTTTGCAATTCTTTCTTTCTTTTTTTTATAGTCTCATTTTACTTTTAAGGGATTTCCTGCTATTACTCCAAACCAATGTGCTGAAGGGGGTGTCCAGGGTTCCCCCAAAGTGTATTTTAAAAGCCTCATTGAAGCCCTTACCCTACCTCTTTACTAATGTGGAACCCATTTTACAGGGTTTCCAAATTTTGAGGGACCAAAGAATAGAATTTCCCAGCTGTTGTGAACTTAATGTTTTGTGTCCTCTAAAATTAATGTTGACCCCACCAATGTTCTGATGTGGAGAGGTACAATCTGAGGGAGTAGTGGGATTAGATGAGAGTAGAGCCCTAGTGAATTGGATGAGTGTATTTGAGTCATGGGAGAGCTTGCTTCCCTTCTCTGCTCTCCTCCATTGAGGACACAAGAAGTCAGCAACCCAGAAGAGAGTCCTCTCTAGAACTTGACTATGCTAGCACCATGATCTCATGCTTCCAGTTTCCAGGACTGTGAGAAATGGATTTATGTTGTTTATAAGCCCCCCAGTCTATGGTATTTTCTTTATGGCAGCCTAAACAAAGACACCAGACTTCCTTGCAGCTAGATGGGATCATGTGACTAGATACTGACCAATACTCTGTGAGCAAAAGTGGAATGTGTGACTCCTGGAAGATGCCTTAAAAAATGAGTATACTTTCTTTTGATCCCTCCCTCTTTCTTGTGCCTGGAATGCAGGCACAGATGGTGATGGTAGAATCCGGATATCTTTTTTGTTCATGGAGCCATGTTCTAAGGATGGAAGAACAGTTGAGATGGAAGGAGTCTGGTTCCCTGGGGATTCCATGAAGCCACCTGTCAGCCCTGTCTCCTCCACATTTCGTTTTCATGAGAAACAAATAGCATCCATCTTGTTTAGCCATTATTATTTTGGATTTTCTCTCACATGCAGCTGAGCCTTTCCTAACCAATCTAAGCCCATCTATTGCCTATATAAGAAAGCAATGATGATTCATTTAAAAGCACTCTATTCAGAATACTATCTTCTCCTATTTCCTACAAATCAAATTACCAAGAGACCAATTGGATTTTTAAAGTCCCTCAAAATGTTCTTTTTAGATGTTCTTGGTATTAAATAGTAACAGAATTTAAATGGCATCAACAAAACACACAGACGTGACTGTGATGATATGTTACATAAATCCGTGAGGGAAAGAACCTGACCAGAGCACACAGATGCAGCAGAGATAGGAAAACAACAAGCTGGGTCTCATAGATTTGCTATTACCGTCTTGTCACAGACAGCCATCTACTCAGATTCAAACCATCTTCCCAGTTTCTAGGGACAGTAAAATTCAAACAGTTTGGGGTAGTAATGGACTTGGAACCTCAATATTCTCATTTCCTGAACACCTATTGTCTCTAGACCATGAACTCCTTGCAAACAGAAGTTCAAGTTGTGTCTCATCCATGGTTTATATCTCTCGTGCCAAGCACTGTGCTGAGCACAGTATAAACTCAGTGTCAGGGGGCCTGGCTTTGAGCCTCAGCTCTGTCAACTACATATAGGTGGTACTAACCACAGGATGACATCCGAGCCCTTGCAAACATTTTCTTTTTGATAACCATTTATTGAGCCCTTAATTTGTGCCAAGCACTGTGTCAAACACTTGACTTTTATCTTCTGTAATCTTTACAACACTATTAAGTAGGTATTATTATTATCCCTATTTTACAAATAAAGCAAATGGGCCACAAAGAAGTTAAACATCTTGCCCAAAGTTATTTATCCTCCAAGGAACAGACCGAGGATTCAAACTAAGCAATTTGACTCTGGAATCCATGCATTTGACCTCATTTCACTGTAAGTGGGAAGCATGACACAGATGGTATCATTATTACTATTGTCGTTGTTGTTGTTACAGACTCAAAAGAAGGGAAGAAACCAACATCGGTGGGAAGAATGTAGTGCCTGGATCAGGATTATGCTTGATATTTTATCTTTACTATTTCATTTCATCTACATAGAGACTTATTCCCAATGTACAGATAAGGTCACTGAGACTCAAGAAGGCTAAAGAAATCCCCCAAGACCTCGCAGCTGTAATGGTAGCATTCAGACTTCATTTCAGGTCTCCATTACTTCCAAATGCTCCATGCTCTTTTCATTTCTCTGTGCTATCTGCCTGCCCACTATAGGTGGAACAACTCCTCACCACATGGTCTCCCATTAACGCTTCCCAAAGATTCTAACAGAAGGTCACTGCCATTGGTGAGGAAAGATTTTTAGTTGTACTTACTGAAATAATTCACATCCCAACCCACCCACAAAAAAAAATATATATATATTTGGGGTGACACAAAAAACCATATAAAAGGTTAATAAAATAATTGTTGTTAATGGGAGAACAAGGCATTACTAATTAGTCTTAACAAAGTCAGTTGGATCTTAGTCTGGCACAGCAATGGTTGTGGGTCCCAGTCGGCAATCAGATTCCCAAGACACAGAGAGGCTTTATCCTAGTATCATGTTTACTCAGCTTTACGGAGGATACAGAACCAGGAATCCAGCAAGCAAGGCATTTTCAGCTTATCAGGAGGCTCAGCAGCCACCCAAAGGCATATCTTTTACCCCCTCACCCACATGGGGCAAGCATGGCCGCCAAGGATGAGAGTCAGAGTGTGTGGGGGTCACCTTGATGCAGAGCAGCACAGAGCACCTTGGTTTCCCACCAATCTTTTATATCACCCTCAACCTGTGTGCCCAGGGGTGCATGCCAACTCTCAGCTCTCTCCACCCAGATGATGTCTCTCAGATCAGGGATTTCACAGACACAACAGTCCTCATTTGTCCTAATTCTGTAGTTTCCACAAAACAATACTGTGAAGAAGACTATCTCTGAGGTCCCCCAGGCCTGAAGGCAACCCTTAACTCTCATGGATCACACAAAGAGATAACATTCAAAGATCTATGTTATATCACGTAGATTTTACATCAGTAAGAACTGAGCTGAAAGTAAGAGAGAAACCCAACTAATGTTTGCTTACACACACAAGGGTTTGTTTTTCACAGAGCAGAAGTCCAGGAATGCAATCCTGGGCTGGTGTAGCTGCCAAGGGGTGAATCCCGAGGGTGCTGACTTCCATCCATGCTTGTTCCCGTGTGGTTGACATAGAACTACTGCACCTCCTCGTCTCCCATCTACAGAAAAGGCAGAAAGAAGAAGGAAGGGGAAGGAAAGAGAGACAGAACCTATAACGGGAAGCAAAGGCTTTTCCCCAAATTCCCAGCAGACATTTTCTCACATCTCATTGGCCCTAGTCATATCACATTGCCACCATTAGCTATAAGGGAATCTGGGAAAGTAAGTGTTTTTAGCTAAGCACACAGCTGCTCCAAACAAAATGGGATCCTGTTAGTAAGGAATAAGAGAAAATTGGAGAATGGGTAATTAGGCAGGTAATCAGCAATTTCTGTCACATATGGCGACCCTGAAAATGGTTTTTCAAGCTCACCAGTCTCCGCACAATGTTAAGCGGCCTGCTTCGTGTGCTCTGGCCTCTTCCCATGGAGCAAATCTCCACCCCTCCAGCCCCAGCTTCTTCCTTCTGCCCCCTACAATAGTGTGCTAAACAAACACAGGTCTCTGTCTTCGGCACCCTCCCTCCCAATTCCCACCACTAGCAGTCAGCTTTTTAGAAAAACCACCAAGAATTTTATATCCCAGGCCTCAATTTTGGAGCTTTCAGTAAGGGCTTGATTTTTACAACTGTTTTTGGAAAGAATGCTTGGGAGCACAGCGCTTCTCCAACTGGGGGAGTAGGGGGTGGGGTGGGGGATTGGGGGGCAGGGACACCATTCCCTCAGGCAAATCTTCGGGACTGCCTGGTTTTCTTATTTTGCTGACTAGATGCTGGTCCCTGAGCCATGCTTTAAAGACAAAGTGGCTACTATGGCCTACATATTTCTTTGGGTATCTTGGAGCTCCATGTAGAGTCTATATTAACTTAATCCAGACAAAGCTGTCTTAGTACGATGTGAGAGACAGCCAAGAGGTTGGCCAGCCACTTCTCAAAGGCAGCAGAGTATGCATATGTCAGAGGAAGGTCAATGTTCCTTCTTACTCCAAAAGTCAATGATTTGAATCTTTGTGGGTTTTTTGTTCATTTGTTTCCCTCTTAAAACAGCATCAAGCAGGAGTCGTGGGTCTCCCAGCAAAGGGAATGATGAGTCACAGAGTTAGAAGATTGAGTTAAGGGAAGTTTGGTGGGAAACTCATCTTATATTTGGCTGGGATGAGATTCTAGATTGGTTCTCCTGAGCACCAATTTAGAAGTTTAAAAAAAAAAAAAAAATCTCGTGAGAAGAGATGTCTTAAAGCAATTTCATGAGGGTGATAGGTATGTGTCTGGGGTTGTTTCTCAAGGACTCCCCAAACCAGCTCAGATTTTAGAAGTTATGAATTGAAGGGACAGGAAAATATCATGACTATTATTAATTATAAAATGAACAAAATAAAACTAATCTCTCCTCTCCTTCAGGTGGAAAGATGTGGGAATGGGAAGAGAAAACATTATTAAAAGCAAAAGAAGACAGCCTTAGCATGAAATTTTTAAAATCTTTTTAAAACATAAAGTTCTATGAGGAAGGTGCACAAATTCCTAGCACATTCTAAATCAAATCAAACCTGCTTCTCCACAAGGGGGTCTTAAGAGCACAAGGAATATTTGGGAAAGATAGATAAATATAATTTGTTGCTACTGGGGAAATATTTAGAAAATAACCCATATGTGGTAGGATAATTACAAACATGGCATCTATTATCCACCACATTCTATAGTCACATCCTCTATCATGTGAGCTGGCAGCTCTTCCTAGCAAGACTTGGAGTCTATTTCTCCACCCTGGGATCTGGGCCAGGACCTTTGGTCAATATCACGTAGCAGAAGAGACAGTGTGTCGATTCCAAGTCTGTCCCTCAAGAGACCTTGCTCGTTTCTGCTCTCTTTTAGAACATTACTGCTGCCACGTGAACAGGGCCAGGATAGCCTGCTGGAGGATAAGAGATCTCATGGACAAGAGCCCATTTGCCCCAGCCAAGGGCATATAGATCAACCTATGCCAGCCAACCACCAAACATGTAAGAAAGACCAGGCAAGATCAGCTGCCTGCCAGAGCTGACCTCAGATGCATGGAGTCCACCCAGGAACTGAATACCCATAGACTTATATACACTAATGCTTATTGTTTTAAGCCCAAGTCGATAAGCTTTGTCCATAAACAGCCAGATAGTAAATATTTTAGGCTTTACAGGCCACATATGGTCTCTGTTGCATATTCTTCTTTTGTTTTTTAAACACATTAAAAACATAAAATATTCTTAGCTTGTGAGTCCTATAAAAACATGCTGTGGGATGGATATGGCCCCTGGACCACAATTTGCCACCTCTTGTTTTAAGCCACTGAGATTTGGACTGTTAAGTTACACAGTAACAGCTAACTAATACACCACATGGTTACTGTTTGTTCTTATATCTTGTTCCCTTGCAGACGGATCCTAAACCATGAGGTTCATTGCCTCCTGGATAAAGAAGTTGGCTGTTATTGGAAACAAAAAAGTGATTGATCAATGTTGATCTCAAAGCCGATTTTCTCCGTTCCTTTAACAAAACAATAACTTGAAAGTCAGTCTTCATGAAGAGAAAGATTTTCTAAATTTCAAGGACTAGTGGCCAAGATTATGGGATTTTAGAGAAGGGTACTAGTGTGTAATCTCAAAGAGTCATATAAGACCAGGCTTATCTCAGTGGACACTAATGTTGGAGTACACCAGAGCCGTCATCCTGCAGCAGAGACTAGCAAGGAGCCAGGGACAGAGTGAGACTGGCCCTTCCTCTTTGACCATGAAGTCATGTACACCCAGTCCTCTAAACCTCTAGACAGCATTCTATGGAGATATAAAGAAAAGAAATGGGAAATACAAAAGACAGCATTTCTGAGTCAAGCCTACAGAGAATGAACAGACCGTTTAAATCATTTAATTGGACTGAGTTTATAGGATTGGACTAAATTAAGTTTTCCCTTGCTACTCAGTGAGTTAAAACTTTAAAAAAAAAAAAGATAGTTTAAGAAATTATTTAAATCTATTATTAGTTAAATTATGCCCCAAAAAGACATATTGAAACCCTAACCCCAGGACCTGTGAATATCACCTTATTTGGAAATAGGGTCTTTCCAGATGTAATCAAATTAAGGTGAAGTCATCAGGGGGGCCCTAATCAATATGACCAGTGTCCTTATAAAAAGAGAAGACATGGACACATAGAAAGAAAAAGGCCATGTGACGATGGAAGCAGAGATTAAAATGATGCAGCAGGAAAGTGCCAAGGATTGCCAGCAACACCAGAAGCTAAGAGAAAGGCTTGGAACAGATCCTCCCATAGAGTCTGGGAGAACGGCTCTAGTGACCAAGTTTGGACCTGCTGACACCTTGCTTTCAGACTTCCGGCCTCCAGAACTCTTGAGAGAATAAATTTATCTCATCTAAACCACCCAGTTTGCGGTACTTTGTTACAACAGTCACAGGAAACAAGTATAAAGCCCATCTCTTTTTAAAGAAAGTAGCTGTATCTCCTAATTAATATCAATAATTATTTCAACACTGTTTTTCCTAAGTCCCACTTCTAAAAATCAAAGTCGTCCTTGAGGGTCCCTCAAATGTTGGCAGAGTTGGGAACATTATTCTCTCCATTACAATGAACATGGACTCCTTGAGTGAGGCATAGTCTCTGAAGACCTCTGTTTTGATTTGGAAATTGGTGTGGGGGAGGGGGAGAGAAGGCTGATTTCTTAAGGTGGGGGGCCGAGGGCGGGGCGTCCAAGACCAGCTTAGATTTTCAGGGCCCAAACAAGTGTGCATTAAAATCGTCTAGTGAATGAAGACTTCTGAACTCCGTTTTCAGAGATTCTGGTTCACTTTGGAGAATGAAATCCAAAACTCTATATCCTTTGCAAGTACCTTCTAGTGATTCTGGTAAAGCTGATAGAAAACCTTTCCCCAGAAGCAATCATGGAGGAACCCCAAAATTCAAAGTGGCATGGAGCTTTCATTCATCCCCCGCCCATCCAGGAAGCTGGCCCAGTGTGGGGACTGGCTCAAGTGGGAGAGCTTGGATATAATACTGCTCCTCACCTGTGGTGTCCCTCAGGAAGGAAGAAGAGCAGGGCAGAAGCAGCCTGTCCTCCAGCCCTCTCATCCTTTCCAAATTAGGACCCTAAACAAGCCTCTGAAGGAAGGTGCCCCCTGGTGGCCATGTTTAGTTTTCCAGGTACCTAATATGGGCAGCCAGCCAGCAGCTAACAGTCTCCCCCACATAAATGGATGGCACTGTATCAATAAAGCAAGGCAATGGAACAACTTATTGTGATTTTGACTCATATGGCAATAAATATGAAATCAGAACGCAGAAACGGAACAGCCACAGGAAATGGCAACTGCATTTTATGGGTCTTAAATTTCATACCAGAAGAGAAAATCACTACTCAGCTCTGAAAAGCTAAAGCCAGGTCTTATTTTTTCAAGTCCATTTCAAAAGAAAGCAAGACAAAACTGTAGAACACAGAGTTGAGTTGGAGGGAGATGAGGGAGCGTCGAGATATTTGGAAAGAAAATCTGTAGTTTTAAGAAGGGAAAAAATTGAGCAATATAAATGAAAAGAAATTAAGATTTTTAAAATACATTGGATTTTTTTAAGCAGCAAAGATCATTATTACAGATAAATTGTGTTTTCTTCTTCCTACTCCATCCTACTGATTAAGTCACAAATAGTAAAGTAATGACTTAAGATTCAGTCCTGTACTGAATCAATCCCTATCGTTTGCGAGCATCTATGTTTTCATGATAAAATAATTTCATAATTCTACTGAATAACTCCTAGAGATATATATCTTTAAATATCTGAGAAATTCTACAAGTTAGATATTACTAATCACATTTTTCATACAGTTGGTGTTAAATAAGCTCACCAGCACTAAGTAAAAGAGCTAGGAATAGGACCTCCATTTTTCACAGTAAAAATAATGCTGGGAATGAGGATTCACATTAAGTGGAGATGAGGTATCTCATTTGGGTAATAAAAATGTTCTAAAACTGTATTGTGATGTTGGTTGCACAACCCAGTAAACTTACTAAAAACCATTTAATAGTGCACTTGAAATGGCAAAGTTTATAAGAAGAAGAAGAAAAAAGAAGAAGAGGAGGAGGAAGAGGAGAAAGAGGAAAAAGAGGAAGAAGAAGAATATGAGAGAGATAGATGTTTCCCCATAAACTTGGGAACAGGTCGCTGGCAGCCTAGCGGGCCCAGGCCTTTACAAGGAAGATAGACTTTGGTAATTTCAGGCTTCTTCTATGGATGAATTTCTCTTTTCAGTTATAACCACTTTCCCACCAGTATTTATAAGTGGCTTTTTATTTTTACCTTCCTACCAAAATCTGTTTGCAGACCTTTTGTTTATATTAACATATAAACGACTGATTCATATTTAAAGGGGCTTCTGAAAGAAATACGTAATATTTAAACTCCAAATGTTCAATCATCCCCTCTCTGCTGAAGCACAACAGAACATTTGCTTGGATGCCCAAGTTACTTCAAAATCAACAAGCAAAAATTTAAACCTATTATCATATCTTCAATTGCCACACCAGTCAGATTGTCTCCCCATTCTAATTTCGCTAACTCCTCTGGTCATCCATGTTTCTCTGTCTCCTGCCCCATCTGCTAACAGAGATCTCAGCCACTCAAAAGTCCTCCAAGTACTTCTGGAATTTCTGGGGAACCCCAAAGATTATATGTCTTACCAATTCTTGAATTGTCTGAGGCTGTTGCAAGGCATCTGTCATTTTTATCTTAGTTTGCGGCTCCAATCCCCTGCATTAGAAACCCCTCATCCTTGGGCCACAAGCACCCTTTCACTACAGACCACCACTCCCACTGTGCTATTCCTTTGCCAGCAGGCACTCTGCTCTGGATGAACAGTTACATGTTCTCTGCACACAGCTGCCCACCTTAGACCTCCATTGGCACATGGGAGGCTCAGAGGGCCGGAGCGTTCTGTGTTGAAGTGGGAGAGTCTTTCTCTCCCTTTTACGAGCTACACTGTTAGGAAGGTCCCAAATCAGTCCTGCTTCCTCCCCACATGCCATGGACAGAAATCCACAATTAATTCCAGGAATGTTATCTGAACAAGATCTTCTACTTGGAAGAAGCACCAAACATATTGCCGTCCTTTATTAAATGGAAATATCACCATAGGGGCATTTTTAATCTTGATGGACAAACCATCCAAGCATTTGCAGTATGTTACCCAGAGCAAAACCACACTGGAGTCAGGTTTTATAGCTCAACCTGGAGTGACCTGACCCACTCCAGTGAAGCCTCAAATTACTCCAGCCGCCAGAGGTCAGAGAAATTAATCCAAAATTGTTTTAGATAAACCAAGCGCAGGGCAGAGATCAGAACAGGAAAGAATGCTGTAAAGCTTCTTATTGATGGGGTGTTGTTTAGGAAATCTAATAAGACATCTGCAAAGGTATTCCCAAAAAACAATTAACAGACAATTGTGTCAACTGGTCTAAAAAATATCAGTGTATTGGCACACTAGGAAGATGCACTCCTTGTTGATCCGGATGGATGTGGGGGTTTTGTCTTCTGCTTTTTTCTCCCCTGATTTCAATGCTGGGCAACCCTCTGAGTCTTGCTTTTTTAACATATTATTTTCTAGCAGCACTTTAAAACAACAGCCACAGCATGATTTTTTTCTCAGTCTAAAGAAGCAACAAAACCTGTTTTCATTTGTCTTCCCAGGTTCTAAGACTTTCGGAAGTATCAGTTATAAGCTCTACCCATGGTATCTTGGAAGCATGCATTTCCCTTCACTTCCTCATCGCGCTTACTATCCAGCTCCTATACAAACTTTCATTCTGAGGATTCCCAATCGCCCTGTTTGCACCCTATTAATTGCTCTTTTCTGTGTGGACAGAATTTGCCATGTATTTTCCTAAACAAATTTCATGCTTTTGTTTCATTTATTCTTTTGAGAAGGAAACCAGATGAGGTTTTTGGAATTACCTACCACATTTTAGAAAATGAGAAGAAAATGTAACCCACACATAGTGTTATTTCGCCAAGATCCCACCCATCGGGACACCAGATGAAACAACTAAATAAACATTTCCTTGCCCTGACACTTGCAAGCTAAAAACCCTGTATCTCTGCAAACAACAGTGAACTAACAATCACCAGGGAGAATTTCTGTGAGTCATGCATTAAAAGAGCACCCCGACATCGTCCTGACCTTGCAGAAGTCCAGCTAGAGAAGTAAAATCAACAGACAGGAAACAAAGAGGGAATAAGGAAGTGACTGCTAAGCTACAGGGGGCTGATTCTTAGAAAAATAGAGTCTGGAAAAATGAAAGTGAATCAGAGAAGGCTTCTGGAAGAGGTGAGACTTGAGCTGGTCCTTGAATGAGCGGGATCAAAAGAGTCAGAGGGGAACAGGGAAAGCATTTCAGGTAGCGAGTGAACAATTAGAGAAAAGAAAAGAAAAAAAAAAAAGCTAGTATGTGTGGCAGCCAGAGATGGAAGTAGTCAGGCGCCAGGAAGGAAAAAGCAAGCTCACTCAAAAACAGGGTGAAGAGAAGAGAGGAGAGTTGAATAACCACACTTTCTGCAGAGATGATGGCCGTTTAAGATACTACATTGAGCAGGGGGCTTCGGGAGTTTGGGGATGTCTTGGGTCAGCGGTGGAGAACTGTTGTAAGCCCTGAACCTTAAGGGACAAGGAGAGCAAGTAGCAGGACCCAAAGGAGACAGCTTTCTGGGGGAGGCCACCTGGCAACACCTGGGCCTCGGTAGTGGGAGGCAGCCTTTACCCAACAGAGCCTGCAGGGAGGCAGCCAGGGGAAGGCCCAGCCTGACCAGTTACCACCCACTGCCATGCTCCAATTTTGTGCTCAGCGCTGGCTAAGACTAAGCAGGTACCCGAGAACCTGCTGGTGGCTCTAAAGGTGATCAGCAGATACCTGGATGGAGAAGGGCAGAGAATAGGTCTGGAGGGGCAATGAGGAGAGAACCAACAGACAAATCACCTGGAGGCAGTGGCACAAAGTCCTGTAGCAACTCTAACTGAACATGATGAGTGTTCAGGCTAAATGTGGTAGGTGAGGCCCACTGAACAGGTGAACTGAAATCGGTCCTCTAGACCCCCAAGTCTCTGCTCAAATATTTTAAATGAGCTTGCCCAAACCCCAAACACGTTGCAACACATCAACCTTGTTTTATTTCCCTCACAAACACTCATCCGAAATGATCCTGTTCCCTTTGTCATTTTTATCGTCTGCTCCAGGAGGGTGCAAGTTTTCCTCGAACTTCTTTTGTTTGTCACTGTTCTCCGGCACGGAGAACAAGGCCCACTGAGATCCCCACCTGCTGAAATCTAGACAGTGATCCCTCATGGATGAGAACAAAGCTCAGAAGCCCAAAGCACAAACTGTGCTGAAAGAGTAGCCAGGGAGAGGGCAAGAAATGGGAAGGAGAGGAAGAAAAACTCTTTTCCATCTGAATGTCACATGTCCTGCCCTGGTCACAGCAGGTGGCCAAAAAGGATGAGACTTCCAGAGAGCTTTCTCTGTCCCTCCTTCATGGAGAGCTGCAGAGAGCCGCCAATCTGGTAGCCCAGCCACTGCCTAAGTGGCCTCTAGTTTACTGAAATACCAGGGGCAGAGAATGAGCACAGAGCTCAGAGCTCAGAGGGCCTTTCCGGTTGGAGGGTCCCCAGCCATACATGGATTTCTGCTGCACCCAGTTCCTGGCAGAGGAAAGTCTGTTCTGACATCAAACAGTCCGTCAGCATCACTGTTCCAGAAACTGCTGGTATGATGAGTGGGCCGCACAGAGGTAGCGGGTAACGATTAGCTCATCTCTAATTATATGGGATTTACGATTAGGCAGCAAGTTTATTTTGGAACACTGCAATAACAAGACGCACAGCACTGGTGAGGACGAGGGGGCGGAGTTCTAACTTGGCCTTTAGAATATAATAGCTTGCCATTGCCATGGAAACCAGCTCCCTGGGAGTTCGCAGGCACCTTATTCTATAATTATCAGAGATCTGATAAGGGCTGGGGGAGGGGAATAGCGTGGTGGTGGTGGTGGTGGCGGTGGTGGTGGTGTGGTGGTATGTTTCTTTATAAATTGTATTCAGTGGCTGAAAATAGAAGAACCTGGAGAACAAAGCCTGCTATTAACCACCATCTGCTAAGAGGTGGCTGCACTTCAGCTGCCTGGAGAGGCTCTTCCTGTAAGCTCTGCACATGTGCCCAGAATGCCAGAGATCCATCAGCATTCAATGTGCCCAGAAAGGAGGGGTTGGGGGGCAGGTATCCAGGCCAACCAGGTAGAACATGTTGAGCAGGCCGAAATGTGGGCTGCTCCTGTCCCCCACCCCAGGAAAATCTGCAAGGTATCCTTCCTTCCACCCACCTACCACTCATTCTCAGATTCCAAGTCCAGGTGGAATTGCAGCTACCCCAACCATGGGCCTTGAGCTTGAGCAAAGTTCTTAAGCTTTCTGAACCTTGAGCTTGAGCAAAGTTCTTAAGTTCTTTTATGATAAAGATTGTTAGAGGGATTAAACAAAATAATGAAGATAAAGGCAACATGTTTGGCAAACTGTCAAGTTTGTCATCCACAGCTAGACTCTCTGAAGAACTGAGTCAAACTAGCTTTGGGAGAAAAATCACCCTTTATTTAAAAATTCAAACCCTCTATTTTCTGGTTGAATTATCTGTTTTTATAGATAATTCTGCAGTAAATATTAAAGAAAACAGAAATGCCCTGTTATAATCATAATACAAACCTACCTTCCATTTATGTAACATTTTCTAGCTTAAAAGTATTTTCACCATATTTTATGGTGGTTGTATGTTGCCCTAATTGAGTGAGCATTCTCTTTGTTGATTCATTTATAAGGAAGCCCAGGCCATTTAGAAAGCTTCTTTTTCTGAAAGACTTCCTTTTTTAAAGTGGGCCATGGTCATTTTAAAAAAGCCTACCAACATTGAGTATGGCTATGTATGTTAAGGGCTCTGAGTCAACAAAAGTACCAGGAGCTGTTTTCTAAAGCTATTCAAACTCAAAAGAGTTCATCCACTTGCCCTCTAAAAGCAGGAAATGAGTGAGAAGAATAAAGAATGCTTCATTCTATTCATGACCATAGTCAGCCTGTTGTCCAGAATTAATACTCTTTAAAAGCCACAGACATATTTGGAGGGAAACATCACTATTGCATCGCTTTCCCTATTAGACACAACTCCCATGGGTCTCCCATCGCTTCCGGAAGCAGGAGAGTGTTCACTGCCCATTGTCTGACATTAGTTAGAATTATCTATGGTTCCAAGTAATAGAATCCCAAATGGACAATGGCTAAAATGAGATAAAAATGTATTTCTCTCTCAAGTACATCTCCAGAGGTAAACAGCACCAGGCTGATATGGGGACTCTGCTCTTGGAGTCCTCAGGGACCGAGCTTACCACTCACCATCTCCACAGCCTGGCTCATCCTCAAGGTCAAACCTCAAAGCCTAGGACGGACAAGAGCCAGAAACCCTCTAAGCAAAAACAGACTTACTAGAAAGGTGACTGGTGATCTCACAGAAGGCTAAGGTAGGAGCATGTGTCTGAACCTCGGGAGGACTAGAATCAGGCACTGGAGAGCCATGCAGACCCTCGTTCTCTCTCTGCATGTGTACCCTTCTTGCTGATGGCCTGTTTTTTCCATGGAGGGGACAATAGAGTGGCCAACAGCTTCCAAGCTTTCCATCTGCCATCTTCGGCTACTTAAGAAAGAAAGTGACCAGATGTTCTTTCTGGTTCAAAGTCAGGAAACACCAGGAAGAGATTCATTGGTCCAGTTCAGTCAGGTGCTGACCCCAGGATAATCAGGTGTACCCAGGTGGGCAGGGCCAGCTGAACCATGTGGATGAGGTAGGAGAAGGGCAGTTCTTACAAACAGGTAGCTGGTAAGACAGTTTAAACCAATAGGTATCCATGGCAACAGTCATTCTCCAAGCTGCAATGATCGATCAATTTTCACACTAGGTCTAAAATTCTCTGGGAAACAGGTACAGAGGAGCAGTTGTCAGTGCTCACTTGTCTGGCTCTGCCTACCCACATCTCCAGGGGCCCCACAGCACCTCTTCTCTTGCTTGTGCCCCCTAAAGAAATAAGCTCTCTTCCCACAGATTCAAAGGACAGACATGTGAGCCCTTCCATGAAATACCGGTCTTGTCCAGAAAAATGTGTACCTCTAAGTCAGCAGGACATCAAAAACTCAGGAAAGTATCAGACTAGAATTTTGTCCTCTAGCATGAATTTTAAAACAGACAAAGGAAAGAAGCCTCTTTAAAAAATGAGCTCAAATACAGTCACATTTATCCAGAAGAACGTGGTACCTAGGCATACACACATCTCAGGATGATTAAGCCCCAGAAAGTACTCCGAAAACCTCTGCATTTCCACCTCACCATTCTACAACTAAGAATTATGGAAAGCAGGTCAAATTAATCACTCATGAAAATTTGTTAAAATATATCTCCTTCCAGGAAAGATTGACCTATTAGCTGCCATCTCGACATACTACATTAAATGGCCACCAAGGTCATGATGGCCAGGATCATTTTCAGATCAATCCTCAGTACACTTAGGATCTCATCTCCTATAATTTTTCTTCAGCTCTTCTCAAGAGTAAGAAAACCAAGAAGGTTAAACATACTGATTCAGTCACCCAGGTATTCATTATTAAGCCATATTCAAAGCTTTTGCTAGAGCAGCTCTGCTTTCTCTTAAGTGGCTCCTCTGAGAAAAGCCTTGCTGCCATTCTTCTGATCACAGAACAGCAATCCCCTAACAGCCCGCTCACTTACTGACAGAGCAACAAGAGAAAAACCAAGGTTAGTGGTGAGGTGCTCACATCTGTGCACTCTAGGAGCTCAGAGCCTCGCACAAGAAGGCTCACCTGGGGCCACGCTGTGTGGTCTTCAGGAACTAAACTGGGAGCCTTCCTTCACTGGAGAGTGTCACGGCAGTTAGCTTTATGGAAATGACACTGAATTTAACATAAAAGTTTAAGATTCAACCCACAACTCCATTACTTTCTATGAGACTTAAAGTCATGTACCTTTTCTCATGCTTGCTGACCACCAAGAACAACACCTACTTTGGCCCTGTTGACCATAAACAAAAATTCAGTCAGATATTTTTCCAGCAAAAGTGGGTTTATTCAGGAACAACAAGAAATTTTAATCTGGTGCATGCAACCATAGCAAACCACATGCAAGTCCACTAAAACGAGGAGATGAAGCTCTGTTACAGAGAAGAAAAGGAAGTTAGAAAGGGTTATTACAAGGCACAGGGCACAAGAGCACCCCCTTCTGGCCTCCTTTATCTCAAATGAGGTTTCTGTTTGTTAATATTTTCACAGCCTCGAATGTCAATTCCATCATCAAGAAAAGGAGAATTTGAATATAAATGTCACACAGAACTTTCTAGAAATCATGTTCAATAAATTCCAATAAACTACAACAGGCAGACAAATCCAAAAAATACAAGCGTTTTAGTTTCCTTCTTTGGATTCTCAATAGAAAATTGTCAAGGTAACTTCAGCTCCTTTTGATCCCCTCCTTTCGACTGATAAGCCAGGCTGGGTCCCTTTCCCTCTAAAATTATCTTAGACTGTCCTTTAAGTCCCACAGGCCATTCTCTCTCTCTCTCTAGAACCATTTGGAAAATTAAGTTATAGAAATAAACAAAATCCCTTTAAAGTAGGAGTTCCATGTAACTGAAACACCAAACTTCTAACAATTCTGATGCTCTAGCTCTGTCTCTGAGCAATAGTTCGGGGTCAAAAAATAAGTGGAGATGGGTAAAAGGGGCCAAATATGTGGTGACAGAAAGAAATCTAACTATGGGAGTTAACACACAATGCAATGCGATATATATATATGCCTTACTGTTAAATCGTACACCTGAAACTTGCTGGATTTCATTAACCAATGTCACCAAAAAAAAGGTTAAAAAATAAATAAGTAAATAAGAATACCATACTTACAAATAAAAGGCAGCCTTGTGAGGGTAAAATTTTAAATCAAAAAATAAATAAATAAATAAATAAAATAACTGAAGAGCTTTGTTTCCAGTACCAGTCTGAAAAATAGCCACTAGGTGGTAGGTTTTGTTGGTCTGCTTTTTCATCTACTCTAAAATATTTTTAATTTAGTACAATGTAGAGTTTAAGGAGAATAGCAGAACTTTCAAGTTAAGTTGAAGGTCAGCTAGTGACTCTGGATCTAAAAGTCCCAAGTAACATATCAAATACTTATGAAAACGAAAGATGCAAAGATACTATAACATTGGAAACAAAGAAAACAAATAATTCTCCAGGGGGGAATTTACACTCACCAAAGTACAGATGAAGCTCTGGAAAAGAAGAGCAAAGAAAATCAAAAGAGATTTAGACACCTCCATTTCACTGCAAACAGCTACCACAGAAACACAAGGCCTACCTCCTCCTCTAATGAAACTGCTTTCTGAAATGACCACTGTTTGTTTCATAGTGCAGTAATCATTATTTTGCCTACCAAGTATTCCTTGCTTCTCCCTGGGTATATGATAGGATTATACTTCCCCAATCCTCTTGAGATAAAACATAGCAAAGTGATGTGTGTCATTTTTGGATGGAAGCTTTAATATCTAGTGCCCAATTAACCACACTCCTTTTGCCTCTGCTAGAGTAACCAGAAGCTCTCCAGAGAACGGCTGCTCCAACAACCTGGATCCTGAAGTAATCTTGGAACGCCACCATGGACATTTAGCAGGAGTGAGAAACTAACCTATAGCGTTAAGGCACTGTGTGTTGGCGGTTGTTACTGCAGCATGAACTAGCTTATGCTGACTTCTACTCATGTATCCTAAACCAGGGTTGCCAGATAGTCCTCACAAAATATCATAGACACCCCCCGCCAATGGAGGCAAGGGTGAAAAATGTGCATTTTGTTTTTTAAGAAATCAGAAGTATTTATATGTTATAATATTTGCATTTTTAGAACTATTCTTTTGTTTTATAATAACTTCATAGAGCAGGGGTTGGCAAATTTTTCTGTAAAGAATAAGATAGTACAGGAATCAAAGCCTGAGAATGAACAAATTTCAACAATTTTAGAGCTTCTATTAATTAATATGCTGGCCCCACAGGGAGAGAAACGGTATAGTCAAAGTAAAAACTTCATCATAAAGGGAATTAGGAAAGTCTTTTTTTCTTAAGTGAGAGCCATTATATTTTTTTATTTCATCATGGTTGGATATTTACTACAAGAAATGCAGCATGTGCTGAGACCACAGAAGTGCAATATAAAAAATTATCCAAAGGACAGATTTCTCTAGGTACCTGTCATAAATACTTAATACTTCTTTTTATAAAATTTTCAACTAAATATACTGGAAAATAATTTCTTATACAATGCAAATATAATCTTTTTTTAGAAAAGTAATTATTTTTATCAAAGACTTAAATTTTCTCATAATGAAAAGGCCAATTTACTTCTTATTTAGCGTAATGAGTATTATTACTGCAGAAATAAGTTAATAAAATAGATGGGATTCTGGAACTGTTGGCTATTATAGTAGTGTATTATCAGCCAAGAATTCTTTCTTCCTCCCTCATCTTTGCCAACGTCCTCCACAGTTTTCCTCCCCATCTCATTGATGTTGGGTTCAGCCATAGGACCTACTTTGACCAGTGCACTGAAGTAACAGTGTGGCATTTCAGAGCAGAGGCCTTTAACAACCGCTTACAGGTTTGCTCTTCACTTTTGTACCTCTGCCACGAGATATGCGAGCCAGCCCTTCGCAGCTGCCGTCAGTGATGTTGAACACATAGAACAGACCTGAATCCCGCTCTTAGCTTAAAGCAGAACCATTCCAACCAACTTGCCGATCAGTGGGTAGGGAAGGTGTTGTTGTATGCCATTGAGATTCTGGAGTTATTTGTTAATCATGTCAGTAGTGACCAGTATAGCTATTATTTATCATTTTTTCTTACTTAATCAGAAAGTATTTTCCACATTGCCATACCAAAAAATCATGATTTATAAATAGTCATCAGTTCAGTAAAAATGTCCAACTCTCTTAATAAACTAAGCCATCAAGTGTAATTTTATAGAACTCATTTTCAAAAACTTCTTAACTTTTTCTGATTGTAAATGATACAGAGTATAGTATTTTGAAGTATTAACAGATGTACTCAACTATTCCCTACGTTTCATTGAACTATAACCCACAGGACCTTTTCCTAATCCAAAGACTAGAAAAAAAGACACCCATTAACTTAGGAAGAAATATTTCCAACTGTGGGTCGCAAACCATTAATGGATCACAAAATTGATTAAGTAGGTCTCAACCAATATATTTGAAATGAAAAATAAAATAGAAAATATCAGACTGTGTCACATATAAAAAGATAAACATATGCAAGAAAAAGACAAAGTGCAATTTAAAAAATGCCACAATAAAACAAAATTGAGAACAAATGTCTTAAAAGACATTTATTTGAATCAGGGGCTTCAAATATTTGGTCCTAGTTCAATATTAGACCCTTCTCCAAATTTCAATTAGCACTTTACTTTCTGCTTCATCCTGGGGCTATAATGTAAAATAGAAGGACATTATATAAACATGGAAAAGACCATATATAGCAAATAGTATACTAAACAATAAATTGCTGAAGTCATTGCCACTAAAATCAGAACCAAGATAGGAATGTCTGCTATGACCACAATTTTTCAATCATACTTAGAAAGTTTTACCTAAAGCACTGAGGCAAAATAAACAGAACATGAAAAAGAAGATAAATATCTTTCTTTCCTTATTGCTGATATTATTGAATTCCTAGAAAACTTAAAATTTAATAGAACACAGAATTAATTTGGTAATGGGGCTAACTACATAAAAATTAAGAACTTTTATTTAGATTAACAATAGCCAATTAGAAATATAAGTAAAAAAAAAATCTAAATTGTGATTTAGATATATAGGAACGAGCGTGATTTTTGTTAAGTTATAGGATGTCAGTAAAAAGGCAAACCATAGAGTGGGAAAAGATATTTGTAAGCCATAGATCCAAAAAAAAACTTACATCCAGAATACATAAAAACTCTTTCAAATCAATTTTTTAAAAAAAGGATAATCCAATTTTTTTAAAAGGCAAAAGTCTTAAACCAGACATTTCATAAAAGAGGCTATCCAAGTGATCAATAAACGTGTTGAAAACACTCAATATCATTAGTCACAATGACATACATTATGTAGTCATCAGAATGAGTAAAATTTTAACAATTGACAGTGCTAAGTTAGCAAGAATAGGAAATGACTGGAACTCTCTGACAGTACTGTCAGTTGGTCCTGGTGCTTTGGAAAACTCAGGCATTCTGTTAAAGGTGAACATATGCATACACTCTGGCCCAGCAATTCCATTACTGGCATATACTCAACGGCAATGTGTACATACGTGCACCGCACGACGTGTAGAAGAATGGTTTTGGTATTCTTCATAACAGCCAAAACTAGAAACAACCTAGATGCTCATTAAGGGTAAAATGAAGGGGTAGAAATGTAAAATTATACAGCCACTGTGAAAATCACGGAATTATTGTATTGTCCAGCAATTCCACTTCTGGGTACATACTCAAAAGAGTGGAAAGCAGAGATTTGAATGAATATTTGTATACCCGTGTTGCCACCAGCATTATACATAATAACCAAAAGTAGAACCAACCCAGTGTCCAGTGTGGTAAAATATACATAATATAAAATTTACCATTTTAACCATTTTTAAATGTACAGTTCAGATGGTTGCACAACAATATAAGTACATTTATATTGTTGTGCAACCATCTCCAGAATTTTTTTGTCATCCCAAACTTAAACTCTGTACTCACTAAGCAATAATTTCCTATTTCCTCTTTGCCCTAGCCCCCAGCAACCACCATCCTACTTCCTGCCTCTATGAGCTTGTCTACTTTGGGTACCTCATATAAATAGAATCGTATAATATTTGTTCCGTTGTGTCTGGCTTAGCATAATGTCTTCAACATCCATGTGGTAGTATATGTCAACATTTCCCTCATTTTTCAGGGTTAACAATATTCCATTGTATCATTATGCCACATTTTATTTATCTATACATCTGTCAATGGACACCTTGATTTACCTACCAGAACTGTGAAAATAAATTTCTATTCTTTTAAGACACCCACTTTGTGACAAATTGTTATAGCAGTCCTAGGAAATGAACACAGTAAGATATATAAAATATTTTTATATATGTATATATATAAAGTAAATAGACAATTTAAAATCAATAACGATAAAATAAATACTCATTTATCCATAACCTAACTTGTGAAAGAAGAGTTACTGGTAACTTTGAAGCCCCTCATACATATCAGCATCATTTAGTTAGAAAATATTAAGTAAAAATTTCTTATGGCATAGCAATTAAGACACAATAACTATAAGTAAAACCAACAGAAAATGTGCAGGATTTATATGAAAAAATGACAAACCTTTACCGAGATACCTGAAAGGTACAAAAAGTGAAGAGATCAGATTAGAAGCTTTTGTAGTATAAAGATGACAATTATCCCCAAATTAACATCTAATGGAATGAAATTCCAATAAATTTTCTCATGTAATTAGTTTTAGATTTTTTATTAAAATAATAAAAATAAATAGAATAATAAAACACTTATGTTATCTTATAGTGAAGATGGCCTCAGAAGCATAGAATAAAATCCCAGAGCCATCTATGAAAATCTCAACAGTCTTAATTCATAAAAATTGAGTATTTCTGCATAACAAGAAAAAAGAAAAACTAGGAAAAAGTAAAAAGGTAAATGACAAGCTAAAATAGCATATACAATAAAAAAAAGTTTATATATTAGAAGAGGTATTTTTAATCAATAAAATAAGTAACTACAATTAAAAAGATCAAGAACATGAACAGGTCACAAATAGCCAAGAAAAATATGAAAAATTATCGAACTCTTGATATAATTTTCTTTCATCACTAAACAAAGATTCAAAAGAAAAGCACTCTCAGGAATCCAGGAATTACACATTCTCATATACCATCAATAGATGTCAATTTGTATAACTTTTAAAAGTGTTTGGCAATACACATAAAATCCATAAAATGTGCATAACACTTGACTTAATAGTTTTTCAGGAATTTATTCCAAGGAAATAGTTATACAAAAAATATAATTATCTAAGCAAAAGAATTATTGTATTGACTTTTATGAATAGTAAAAGATTAGAAAAGACTTGCATGTTCATCATCTGTACAGGATTGGTAATTAAAGTGTAATATAACCATGCCATGGACTATTACGCAGCCATGAAAAATGATGGTGCAAGTGCCATTTGTGTCGCAGCCCAGTGCCCACCCTCCCCACCACAAGCACCATCATGATGCCCAAGAGCAAGGGTGATCTGGCCCAAGGGGCACTAAGTAAACCCCAAGGGGTCAGCAAAATGGTCTAACAAACTATTTCTGCAAATGTTGAAACTAAGCCTCAAAAACACAACAGGAAAGAATCAATCTTCAAAGGGGAAACAAATAAAAGTGAAAGAGCCAAAGGAAGAGGCCAAAGTCAGTCATGAAGAAACTAAAGACTTTTCTGCAGAAAACAGAACAAAGAAGAGAGTCCAGTCTGTGATAAATATCATATCTCAAATCTTCTCTGTGATCCCCATATCTCCTGCATTGTTCAACTGTTTTGTAAAGGCAAGAATTTTAGAAGCTCTAGAAATAGTTGATATTTTTTTACATATTTAGAAAAGTGTAAATGCTTTTTCTTAATAGCTAAAATTATTATTCTGCACAACCAGGAATTAGAAGAATAATGAATTAAGGAAGTTTTTGACATCTGTGCACCAATTACCATCCCATGATCTTGAGGTGGGGAGGGTCATATCCTATAATATGAAGCATAATTAAATTCATTCATTTTGCATGCCTCAAACATTTCAAACTGTTTATCTTCTATATCCATGCTGTTCTTTGGTAAAATATTGTCTAAGGAAACTGTTCCTTGATCTTGACTCCCCAGTTGGGCTTAAGTGCCATCTGTGACATCTTTGGTAGCAGTAGTGCAGCTTTTCCTACAACTTTGCTAATATGCTGTGAAAGATTGCATTTTTTAACATGTCGTAAATATGATATTAAATCATGAATTAGTGGAATTTTAGACCTAACAACTCATCAGTATTTTATTATATAGGCACTTGATAACCTGTATTAAAGAACAATTTGCCTCCAAATTCTAATTGAAGTGACTGAGTAATTTTTTAGAAAAAGATTACGATCATTTTTTTCCAGATCGTTAGTACTTGTATGAGAATTATATATAGATTCTTATGTGTATAGATTCTAATGTGTAAGAATTGTGTATAGATTATTTATATTGTCTGTGAACAGATAAGGTAGAAACCAATAAAATCTCAATTATAAAAAAAAGAGATGGTGCATATATACTGTATTTCATTGACTCACCTATATTTTTCACATGGGTCCTGCTGTCCTCCAGTGTGGGCGTGCATGAACTCCAGCAAAGCTTTTGTACAGTTGTCATTTCTAACTGAGTCACATGCTTTATTGATACCATACTCATTGAGCTTATTATTTAAAATGTCTTTCAAAAGATTTCACCAGAACCAGCATTGAGACAAAATCATTTAATGAATGGAAACAGAAAAGCAGGGCACATATTTAATGTGACCGAAGCAAATAAACTTCATTGGAAGAATGACCACAATTTCATGTTTTCTGGAGAAGAAACAACCAAGAGCTTAATGGGACCCAAAAAAAGACATGGTTGAAGATAAGAAAATGCAAAAAGATTGCCTTCACTCATCATGCAGTGAAGCTGAAGGGTGACGAAACTGGCAAACCTCAGGACAGATTAAGGAAATTTAAAAGCATCAAGGAGTTTGTTATATCAGACAGAGAAAAACAAATACTGTATGATCTCACCTATATGTGGAATCTAAAAACAGAAATATAGAAAAAAACAAACACAGATACAGAGAACAGATTGTTGGTTGCCAGAGGTGGGGAGGTGGAAGGTGAGAAAAATGGATTAAGGGATCAAAAGGTACAAATTCTGTATTATAAAATAAATAAGCCCTGGCATGTCATGTACAGAATGGTGACTCTAGTTAACAATACTGTATTGTATATTTGAAACTCGCTAAGAGATTACTCTTAAAAGATCTCATCACAAGAAAAAAAATTGTAAGCGTGAGGTGATGGATGTTAACTAAACATATTGTAGTGATCATTCCACGATGTATACAAATATTGAATCATTATGCTGTACATCTGACACTAATAGAATCTTATATATATATGCCAATTATATCTCAATTTTTTAAAAAGAAGCTGGCTATTACACAGGACTATCAACAAGGTGTTGTCTATAGTTTACATGGCAGATTTTTTTTCTTTCTTAGCAGTACACAAAATAATGGGACACTAACAATCGATGATATCTTATATCCTTTCAAATATAGTTTCTTGGTTAACATGAAAAGATACCTCGGTACATTTCAAGTGCTCCTTTCAGTAGCACATATACTAAAATTGGAATGACGCTGAGTTAGTTTGGCACCTGGGTAAGGATAACATTCAATCTCATGAAGTGTTCCACATTTTTTTCTATTTCTTAATCTGGGTGTTTCTTTGTGAACATTCATCCAGCTGTACACATGTTTTGGGCACATTTCTCTAAGTGTACCATACTTTAAATTAACATCAGTTTCTTAAAATATCAGTATACAACACAGTTTATATAGTGTGGATCTCATTTTTGTAACAGGATGTAGATGTGCATGCCCTCTCTCATTTGCGCACACATATCTGTATATGTCGGCACAGGATCCAAAATGTCAACAAGAATTATGGAAAGACAGGTGATTTTTACTTTCTTTCTTGAGCTTTTTCATGTCTGAATATTTTTTATAGTGAGCACTTTTTTTTTTTACACACAGAAAAAAAGACAGGAAGACCTATTCTCATGTAAAAAACACATAGATATAAAACAAAACCTGCATATTCTTTGAACAGCAATTTTGCTTCACAGAATTTCTGTGCAGAAATAATTAAGGATGTGCACAAGTTCGTTATCAGAATGTTCATCACATTTCATGTCTTCTACCCAGTATTTTCAGTTCTGAGAATCTAGCCTAAAAATGATACAAGATGTAGACAAATATTTGTATACAAGGTTTTTCACCATAGTATTTTGTAAAATATCAAACACTTCCAATAACATGGGGATAGTTAGATAAATTATTGTACATTCATGTAATGAATGTAGCTACTAACAAGGGTATGGGTTTTGAAGAAAATGTGATGACATAGGAGATGCTTTATTAATACTGTCAAATGAAAATGTAAAATACAAAACTACAAATGCAGTATAAACCAAATTGTGTAAAATAGGCATAAAATAAATATATAAAATATATATGCAAATAAAAAAAGAAGAAATACATGCAAAATTTATACTGGTTGTTTCTAACTGTGAAATTGTGATTTTTAAAATTATCTTCTGTGTACCTCTCTGTATTTTTTTAAAATTCTCTAAAGTAAGCATTACATATTCTGTAATTTTTAGAAAGTCATTTTTTAAATTACTGCAGTCACTGACACTTATCTAGAGAGCAAACATCCACACCAAAACAAAATTCTAATTATAAAAAGACACACTGAAGTTGCCCCAGGCCCTGCTTGGCAGCCCTTGTACTCCCCGTAATTGAACCATGGCCTGTTACTTAAAACCTGTTGGGTTTAATTAAATACAGTCCTATTACACCTGCTCATCTAGTTTCCTTGCCCAAAGTCAGTTATAAATACTGATGGAAGTAGGCAGAATAATGCGGTTCTCCAGAAACATAACAATTACTGTAAAAGTGAGGGAGAAGAGAAGAAAAAAATAATACTAGGCATTGTAATAATCTGGGCTTATTTAGTCACAGGGCATAGAAACCCATAGATCTGAGGGCAAAAGTGATTTAAAACAATCCATATCCATATCCAGCATGTGAATCAAGTCATTAAATACATTTATATATAGCATTCCTCTATAAAAACCCTCAAGTTAATACAATTTCATAAAAATAAGCTGTCACAAAAGTTAAATCAAAGTTTTAAAAAATTCTTTTGATTGCACAACAAATATTGTACTACCATATGTACATATTTAATAGAGAAACATACCAAAAATAAAATTTTTAAAGGATCAGAGTTTGAAATATTTGTTTTATACCCAAAGAGATTATCTTGTGCATCAATTTGGTTCAGAGTTCAACAAATTAATATCTCTGGTTTTATTTTTTACTCATTTTTTTACTACTGAACACTTTATTAGAATACAAGATAAATTCAGAGAACCATTTTATTCATATTCTAACTCAGAACTTCACTATTAAAAAGAGAGAGATAGTAGAAAGCACCAACAGTCTGTCACCTTATAATTCTCCTGACAATCTTACAGGAGAGCAGGACAGACCATATCCCTAGTCTAATACTATCGAATGATTAAATTTTGATACATAGTGAATCATTCCTTTACCTGATAGACTCTATATCTTAAAAATAAAAAGCAGAAGAGGTCATTTGTACAATACGTACCTGTTAACACTTTGGGTGGTTTTTACTTGTGTCTGCTCATGTCTTCTATGGTCACAAATTTTTCTCAATGTAATCATCGAAGATTTGGCACAAAGGAAAGCAATTTTGTAGTTACAATAATAATAATAACAACAGATATAGGTATAGATGTGTATGTATAATGAATTATGCTAATATGCTAATATGTGAGTCCTATATTCCATGATAAGGACATTTAAACTTAAAAGTGATTATAAGCAAAAATGAATTATCAATAAGAATCATACCAATAATTTACAATAGTGTTTTTTCCAACAGTAGCAAGTATGGAGAAATTAAGGAGGAAAGTCTAGTTAATAGATACTTAGTTCTTTAAATATTACATGAATGGCTAGTTAATGATTATCATTTACTAGTACATATAATAAGTTTACACTTTATTTGTGTTATCCCCATGCTTCTAAAATGTGAAAGACACTCTTTGACAAAGCAGTTCTGTGATGAAGTAAGATTAGGAGATACTACATCCCTTTCTCGAAATTGATAGTGTCATTTAACATATTAAAGGCTCTGAGAAGGCCCATGGCAAAAATAATTGGTCTAATCTAGAATCATCTAACCACACAGAATCTCCCAAATGTATTTGACCATGAAAACCTTTTTATTCTGCTACCTACTAATATCTCATGGAACCAGTGTTCCTTAGACTATACTTAGGGAAGCTTTATCTCTAACTTCAATAATTGAATTGACCATAGAGAAGCTGGGGAACCTACCCAAGATTTCACAGCCAGTAGGAGGCAGAGCTGGAATAGGTACCCAGTACTCTGACCCACATCCACGTCTTCCTTTGACTTGTCCCTCAGCCACTTTACAGTTATGATAAAATAGATCCCGTGGAGAACAAACCTACAAATCCTCATTACAATATGTTCTCGATGTTTTGTGATCTTGTTTTCCGATTTTCAGCTGAAAATGAGTCTGGTCTCATCAATAGTCCAGATTGTTAATGAAAAAAAGGAGGGGCTTGTAGTAGAAAAATAAATGTCATGAAAACTGAAAAAAAAAAAAAGAGGGGATACTTTATTCTGAATAGTATTAGTTTTTCTTTTCTTAAAAAAAAAAAAACTGAATCATGAGCTTTCTTTCAAATAATAACGCCGAAGATAAACTGTAATTATACTTTGTGCTCCCAAAACCAATAGTATAGTTTTTGAAACTATACAATGGAAAAGAGTATAAGATTAATTACTATGCGGGTCAGTGGGCTTTTTCGTGTACATACCAAATGGCTTAAATAATATCAAAAACAACTTTAAATAATAACAAAACTCTCACTGAGTTTCTGTAATATGCCAAGTTCTTTACATACCTTATCTCATTTAATTCTCAGCATGACCCTGCAAGGTACATGCTCATGTTCCCATTTGAAAGATATGAAAACTGAGGCTCCCAGAGTTAGCAGAGGCTAGGAACTCAGAGCTCCAGAGCCAGTGTGCCTCCTGCCTCTCCCTTCTGTCTGATCTCTGCAATTCTCTGAGCATTTCTGTGCCTCAGTGTCATTAGCTGTAAAATGGGGACAATAATCCTCAAAGAGATGTCAGAATTATACAAGCTTCAATAAATGCAGGTTCTTCTTGTTTTTAAGTAAATTTCCCAAGCTCACCGAGTAGACACTTGTTCTCACAGCAATAACTAGCCCTCTCCACTCTCTGAATTTACTATCCTGGAAGTGCTTTAAATCTCATTTCAAAGGCAGCAATGAATGACAGTTCAGTCTACTTCAACCACATCATGAACCGAGCGCCTACATTCTGGCTTCCATGCCTGAAGCGCACCAGTTTTTCGCTTTGCAGGAAATCGTGGAGCCTGGAGGCCTGATTCCCAAACACAGGCTGGATGCTGCGGACAAACCCCTGAGCAGGTACCTGACTGCTTCGGATCCCTCCATATTCCGTGAAGATGTGAATCAACAGAGCACATGTCTCAAAGCATGGCCAAACCAAACAGGAAAAAAAAAAAAAATCTAGCAAGGAAGAATGAAGTTTTTCTTCAACACGCTGAACTTTAACTTTCTCAAGTTAGTGAAGGTGATAAGGCAGACATCAAAAAAGCATTCAAAAAGCTGACTATGACCACGAAGAAAAGTCACTTCAGCTGAGCAAATATTTACTGAGAATTTACTTGGTCAGGCCCTGGCAGATGCAAAGGAGAGTAGGTATATAATATTAAGTAGTTTATCATTGGAACTCCTATTAAATATGGCAGGTTGAATTGAACACCTGTCTTCCCTCCCTAAAGCCCTCTAAAACGACTGTAAGAGACTCTTTCAAAAAGAAGAAATAAAGTTTAAACCCACCGTCTCAGCTTACCTCCTCTCGGCTAATGACCTCACATCATGCTCCATGAAAAACCTGAAGCGATCAGAAGAACCTCCCCCAAACTCCCATCACCGCATCTACCTTCTACCCGCTCCACATGCTGCAGCATCTGTACCCATGTGCTCTTCCTTCCTCTCACTGAAAATGAGGTCAGCATAGGTACCTAAGGCCTTGTTCCAGTTGTAAAGTTCCCCCTGCTGCGAGCTAGTTCCAGGAACCTCTTCAAGATTCTCGCCCATCCCACGTCATTATTTTTCCCCTCTACTGCGCCATCCCAGCAGCATAGTTGGTATTCTCCTTCCTCCTTCTGCTCCCTCCCTATTTACCCGTACAAAAGGGCTACCAAACCATCTTACATACTATTTTATCTCAAATCTTCTCCCTTTTAAGGCCCACTCCAATCAAGTTTTCCAGCCCACAATCTTAGCATGGTTACCCATGACAGCCATGTTGTTAATTCTCTCCTTTCCTTACTTGGCACAATTGATCACTCCCTCCAACTTGATATCTTCCTTCCCTTTGCTTTCCTAACACCTGACTTCTCCACTGCCCTGGCCACATTCCCCATATTTAATCCTCTTTTATTTTTCTCCGATTCAGAGGCAATATGGAGGCCATACGGTGAAGATGGTGGTATCAAAAGATGGAAGAAGCCTGGGTTCCTGAATGTGTGGAGAACAACCTCTTACCTCCCCTGATGACCTACATGGGGAAAGAAATAAGCCTTTATTGTGTTAAGCCAGCGTGATGCGGAAGTTGTTTATTACAGCAGCGAGCTAGCGTCACTTAGCCTAACTAATATAGCCCAGTACTGTAATAGGAAGGCAATGAAAAATCAAATAAATCAGGAAATAGGCATGAAAGCAAATTATTTAGATATACGAAATCTAAATAGATAGCAAAAGAAACAAGTAAAAGAGGTGAAAGTGGTACATCCGAGGAGGGGAACTAGGGCAGGGCTGTGTAGGTGACTGCTGTTTTGTATTATATGCTTAATAGTAATACTTAGCTATTAACTACATGTATGCATAAATTAAATAAAAATATAGATAATTCATCAAAAGAGGTTGACAAGCTTCTAGGAGAAGCAGACTACATGCTATAAATACCCAAAGTGAAGCATGATGTGTTATGAGTAAAACATTGAAAATACTCTTAAAATGAATCAAATACATTTGAGTACAATTAAAGTTGTGTTCAGTTCACTTTAGTTGTTTTGTTGTAGATTTTGGATATGATGGCTTCCCAGAGGATAGAAAACTTGGGAGTATTTTCTTTTCTTTATTTGGAGTACTGTAAGAGGAAGATATTTTAAATAGTAAGTGGAAGAAGGCCAAAAATCAGGGCTCTGTTAGTACATACTATTTTTTGTGCAATTTTTTTAAAGCACCCCTTCCTCGAGATAACGTTCATCTGTTGGAAAATTGCCTTTAGTATACTTATCTTGTTAGAATGAGACACTTTACTGACATCTGGTGGATAAGCATCATAATAAATATTCAAATTCAAATATTCATACCTGCACAGTAAAATGCTCTCCTTAGGTGTGATTTGTTCCATGCACAGTCGGTACAACTCATGCTTTGGGCATGGTCATTCCTAAAGCATCTGCTGACTGCCCCAACCTTGTAGACTCTGACCCCTCAACTGATCCAGTCTTGCCAGCTCCTCTCTCCTTTTCTTTCTCTCTGGCCCTCCTGTTTAAGAGCACTTCTTCCCTCCAAAACATCACCCACTTCTTTTGCAGAGCAAAAGCCTTGGTTTCAGCAGACACCCAGACCTTTAAAGCTTTACCTCCTACCTGGGGCTCTATCCAAAACTAAGATGTAAATCCAGAACCTATTGTTAATAAAATATTTTCCACCTTAGTACAGATGCAGGCTACAGTTCAGTACGTCTTTTAATTTAAGGGCTGTGTCCTGGGTGATTGGGGTTCCAGGGGCGCTGCTCCAGACAGTCTTGTCTTGAGGCTTTCGGGCTCCACCGCTAGGACCAAGACTGCTGCCTGCTTGGAAGTGAGTGTTTGCCACACCCATTCAGGTCATTTTTTAAGTCCTTGACTCAACCAAGTGCCAGAAAATCAATGAATGTGCTTCCTTCTCTGCTTCTGTTAGTAATCCTGACTGGTTTGGCTGATGGTTACTCAGAGCCTTTGGGTCAGCTAAGTAAAAGAGAAGTCTTAGCTTTTTCTCTGCTTTTTTCTGTTCTAGTTTACTCAAGGGATTAGTTGTTACACATCTGCAGAAAAAACATAGTTCATTCTTTCCAGGTCTAACTTCTCTCTTTCCCTTTGTGGGAAATTGAATGAACCAGCCTATGCTTTGGAAATGTAGAGTGATCATTACCTACATGCATGATTTGATGCCATTAAATCTCTATATTACTTTCTAGAACCCACAATCCCAGTTAAATTAAAAGATTTATCTTCAATGAATCTCCTTGCTGTCCATCTCTCCTAACACTGCTTAAGGGAAATGAGATAACTTCAAGGAGGCAACCCTATCTCAGTGACTGGCTTTTGAATTATTTTGATTCTTAAACACTCTGATCTATACAACAGAGTAATTCTAAGAAACATTGTCTCTAAATTAGCTGCAGTATAAATTCAAATATCTTTAGCCAATTTGATCCCACTCTATAGAGTTTGAGTCTTGGGAAAAGTTTAAGAAACTATAATAATCTAGTCCAGAAAGATAGACAGATAATCTCACATCTTCTTTACTTATTCATCTATCAATGGACACTAAGATTGTTCTCGTGTCTTGGCTATTCTAAGTAATGCTGCACTGAACATAGGGGTGCATATATCTTTTCAAGTTAGTGATTTAGTTTCCATCAGACATATATTCAGAAGTATAATTGCTGGATCCTATGGTAGTTGTACTTTTAATTTTTTGAGGAATATCCATAGTTGTCCATAATGGCTGCACCAATTTACACTCCCAACTACAGTGCACGTGTTCCCTTTTTTCCATACCCTTGCCAACACCTGTTATTTCTTGTCTCCTTGATAATTGTCATTTTAACAAGTGCAAGGTGGTATCTCATTGTGGTTTTAATTTGCATTTCCCTGATGATTAGTTATATTTACCTCTTATCAGATATATAATTTTCAAATATTTTCTCTCATTCTTTAGGTTGCATTTTTATTTCATTGATGGTTTCCTTTGCTGTGCAGAAGCTTTTTAGTTAGATATGGTCCACTTTTTTATTTATTTATTTATTTATTTATTTATTTATTTATTTATTTATTTTTTGCCTTTGTTGCCTTTGCTTTTAGTGTCAAATCCAAAAAATATCATCACGACTGATGTCAAGAGTTCTGGCGTTTCTGAACTTTTGTTCTCTAGTTGGATATAAAGGTATCAATGGCTCTGCTTCCAGTGGTAAAGGGACTGGACTTTAGTTAAGCAATAAAACAAAGCAAATCATTTGCAACACATTCCCTTTGTTAGCTCTGCTCTCTGTCAACTAAAACTGTTCTGTGTCTTGAAATGTTTGCTCCAGATCTAAGATTAAAAATTATATTATCTTTCCAATCAATAGTTGTGCCTGAAGACTAAACACTAAAATGTATGATTTCTGTGTTTTTATTTGATTTCTTAAACCTTGATTTAGCTTCTATCTAAGGTGTTTTTTTCTTTTTCTGGTTTATCTATGCTCCCGATTAACCCCATCATTTTATGTCATTTGGTATCTACCCACACAGAGCCCCTTCTAAGGAAAATCACTCAACCCATGGCCCCTGCCACATAAGTTTAGAATGCTTAGCCTCTTTACACCTTGGTCTTTGCAGATTGGACTAAGATTAAACATCTAATTTAAGGGCGCCCAATCCATAAACTTGCCAGCAAATATGACATGGCCTAGCCTAAGAATAATTGGACTGAGTAGACATTCTCTCTCTGGAATTAAAATTGGAAATATCTGAGATATTGATAGTCATGTGAAAACTAAAGTTATTAGGGGAACATAAACTATGTGTAAGCAGAGCACATCTGCCCACAGATGGCAGGGAATAAATCAAGCATTGGTAGTTCGTAATTTATAGTTTCACCAGAAAGAAAAAAAATTACCAGGAGAGACATTGTCTCTGGGAAAATTGTGGTAAATATTAAATATTCTAGTCTCAACACAAGTGGACATTCTAACTCTAAATCCCATCCCTGTGGGTCCTTGTGAGCTAATTCATTGCCCTCCCAACCATCCAAGGAACATTTCTTTCTCACAGAAGAGTCCAGAAGAGTCTCCAATGCAGAGAGAAAAAATATCTCAACAATGGTTTCAAAAGAACTTCATAGAAGGAAAAGCTGCGCAAATAAAGATGGACGTTGAAGTTGATCTTCAGGAAATCTGTACCTTAGGAAGGATATTGAGACCAGGGAACATTGTAGAGGTCCCTGAGGTGGCAGACAAAGAAACAGAAACAGAGTGAGCAAAGAAAGATAGGATGGAAGCTCTACAATGAAGGTTACTGGGATGAGAGGCGAACTTCCTAAAAAGTGTGAAACACAAACACATCATATGTCTCGAGCAAGTGTTTGAGACACTTAAGTGAATCATCCTTCTGATGGAGCTTTGTGAGGAGGGAAAACTCAGAGAAATTCTGAGAATCACTCAAAGCCTTGTTTGCATTGACTAGAATGTATCTTCACAACAGTGTACACTGAGATCTGAACTGGAGAGCACAATGATTTAAAGCAGCTTTGTGATGTTAACAATTTCAACATAAAGATAATTTAGGCTTAGCTGTGGGAAAGCCATGCTGTGCCTTATATGTGGAACCCCTGTAGCTATTATTGCCATGGTCACAGCCAGCAGTGCAACATAGGGGCATAGGTGCTTAAGGACATGTCATTATTATGTGGGAACCACCTTTCACAGTAAGCTCAGAAGAAAAATTTTTGAATTAATTAAAAAAAGATAACTATCTTTTGAAAATCCACTTTGGAATTCTATAGTGATTGGGCTAAAAGCATTTCCAAACAACTTATAAAAGTGGATCTTGCTCCCAGAATCACAGCTGAGGAGCTGCTAGGTAACAGTGGTTAGCAGGCAGTACAGTTTCTCTGGCAAAATAAACCAATGTGCTAGAAATGATTGAAGAATGGAAGACAACTCAGGGACTGATGAGGAAAACACAGCAGACCAAAAGAAGAGCAATCGCTCCATTCTAGGACAGTTGAGAGTTTCCCAATCCAGGGACCTGTTGCTGGTTCGTAAGACTTCAGTTGAAGAGGAGGAAGATATATTTTCTGCTTGTGAAAATATATCTCCTGCGACTAGTAAGGAGGTAAAATGAACAGTTTGAACATGTTCTCTTCAGGCTCTACATCTAGCAAATTGTTTCCTGTTGGGCTCAAGGAAGAAATAGAGAAACCCTCTGTGACTTCAAGCCAAGGAGTTGCAACACAGGAACAACTAAATCCAGTGCCCTCTATAAACCAAAGAGAAAAGTTAGTTTCCTCCCACACTGATCAGCGCAAGGACAGGCTGCTCTTTCTAGTGCTAAAATGAGAGGAGGGGAAGGGAAAGGACGAGACCATGCTGAGCCTATTAGTGCCACTGAACCCTACATCTGCTTGCATCGGTTTGAAATTGAAGCACTTATTGCCAAAGCAGGACGGCCATCAATAGGCTTAACAGCAGGCAGTGGATGGAATTTAGGTAAGCTGCATGCAAGGATTGTCTAGATAGAAGCCCTGAAAGCAGCTAGGCCTGTTGAGAAGGCTTCAGGGTATACTCACTAAGTCTTACTTGTATTTATTTTATTTTATATTTAGTCACAATTTTTATAAAGGAATACAAGAGGCCATATATGATCATGGGAGTCCCAGATAAGGTGCCCTTTGCACCAGAAGACTTTATTAGGAAATTGCTAGTAACTTTGCTAGAGGCATTACAGCAAAGTGCTTTGGACACTCACATGTGTTCTCATGGCTTTAAGTTGCTAGAGACTGCTCAAGACAATTTATTATAAACTTAGAAAAATAGATTATGTAACTACTTGCTATTAACCTGCTGCTAAATTTCCTAAATCTTGATTGAATTAATAAAAAGTATATGTTAACCGTGCCTCCCCACTGCCCCAAATAAATGAATCTTGCAAGGGTATGGTGAGTCACTGCTGGTGGTAATAGAAATCAGAACAAATTATCTGAAAAGTAATGGGACATGTAGCAAAAGCCTTAAAAACATGCATTTTGGGGGGAGGGGGGGCATTGCACAATATTCCTCAGCCTCAGTTTTCTCATCGTAAAAGAAGGACAATGATGTCCCTTCCTTGGATTGCTGTGACTGCTGAAATTCTGTGTTCAGATCATCTGGAAGGAATAGCTGCTTGATAAATGTCATTTCCATTTCTCTTTTTTCTCTGGTAGAACCCCATCTCTTTCACCATCTGTGTCCCTTTGCTGAAGTCCTGGGTAAATACCATTATTATCTGTGTTATTAATTAGACCTGGTGCCATGTGACATGCATTTTGAGATGGCTTTTAAACAGAGATTATGACCAGTGTAAGTCTGAGGCCAAGAAGCTAGTTGCAACCAGCCCACAAGACTTTACACTCACAATGCCCTCACCTTGCTAGCTTTACGTTCTAATCAAATAAGCCAAAAAGAAAATAAACCAAAATAGAAAATGCAGCATGACTATTTGCTGTTTACCTGGAACTGTCACATGGGTGACCGTATTTAATACACAAAACAACCTGCTGAAATAAGCATTATTAATTCCACTGTATAGAGGAGGAATCTGCAGCCCAGAGGAAATAAGCGGCCCATACACAGCACTCAGAGAGAGATTCAGGATTTAAACCCAGGATTTAAACCCAGGTCTTTCTAACTCTGAAACTTATCTAGGGTCTTTCTTCCACCACTCCAGCCCAAGAGACTCGTGATTCCGTTTCTGTCTCAACTGATCCTATAGACCATGGTGTGATATTGCAGAAATGGCAGTGGCCTCTCTTCATCTTTCATCAGATTTATTAATTGAGTACCTTCTATGTGCAGGCACCAAGCTAGGTTCTGGGAATGCAGAATCAAAAAGCTAAACCCCTACTCAGCACATAGACTTAGGTTTCAGTTGGGGAGTCGTCTTATGGGAAGCAAGGAAATGTGATGAGGGAAGCACATGGAGTCAGATTGCCAGAGGATCCACGGAGAACGTATTTGAAATGAGACCAGTAAGTGCTGACCCGGCAAAGATCTCAGTGTGGAGAGGTCCAGGCAGAAGAACGGAAAGAACAAAGGATTGGGATACGTGGGGAGAAAGAAGGAGGGGATCAAGGAGCAGAAAAAAGGCCAGTGTTGCTGGAATAGAAGAATGAGTGCTGTGAGAGAGGGCAGGAGGTAAGCTTTGCAGATCACAGTTGGATCATATTCTAAAGTGTGGTGGGAAGCCATTTTTAGCAGGGAAGTGATACCATCTGATTAATATTTCTAAGACTACCCTGGCTAATGTGCAGAGACTGTAGTGAGAGCAGTAAGACCAGATAGAAGGCTATTACAGTACTTCCAGAGTAGCTGATGGTAGCCTGGTCAAGGCAGAAGCAGTGAAGATGCAGGAAAGTAAACTATTAACATCTATTTTTGAGGTAGCACTGAGTCAAGTTGCTAACGAATTGAGCCTATGACTATTGGAAGTGAGGGTAGGGGTAGGGAAAAGAAAGACCTTGAACAAGGTGAGGCCATTGACTGAAGTGGGGAGGCCCAGGCAGAAACAGATTAGAAGCAGAAGATCAAGAATTCTGTTTTGGCCATTGTAAGTTTGAAGTGCTGGTCAGATACCCAAATGAATATAAGCAGGTAGTTGAACTGGCCTTTTTGCCCCGTGGAGTGGTCAGGGTTGAATTGGATCAGCTAGGAAGTGAGTATAGAAGAAAGAGACTCTGGGTCCTTGTTTAGAAAGTTGGAGCAATGACTCCTTAAAAATGGTCACTGGGATTAAATGAAGTGAGGGCAGACTTCTGTTCCAATGTCAGAGATCGTCACTTAGCTGCAAATACCATCCACCTGTTCCTTCTTCTCAGCAGTAAGGTGGCTAATGAAGAATTTCCAACGTGGAAAAGCTCTCCTATGGTAAAGAGAATGGAAAGGATACTGGCGTAACCTCAAACTTCCCTTCAGGAACAGCTGGTTGCTCTAGGCCTTAGCCCCCTTTCAATGACCCTGGGACAACTAAAAACAAGCTGGTCTTCTTCCCCATTCTGCTCTCATTTCCGTGAAGCCCATCACCATGGCATCAAAATATATAGCACAACAGAGGCCACCATGTCACTGAGATGCTCTTGAAGCCTTAGGGAACTGGCCTGAGAAGTTCGAGTAATGCCTGTGCTTCCCTTCCTCAAACTCGATAGGCACATTTTTCTTTATGGGGAATTTAACATAAGGAAGGTTTCATTTTGTAATTGCCAGATGTTCTTCTGTTATCTACGAGGAAGACAAATTCTTTTTATTTTCTTTGTTTGCATGTTACACACAGACACACACGCATACACAAACATTTTCCCAACTTGCTGCAAAGCAGAGAACATTTTTTCTTTGATTTTCATCTTTCCCTTTGAATTCAGACCAAGCCTGGAAATTTTCCAGTCAAAGGAATAATTCCTCCCAAAGCTTTGATGCAAATTAGGAGTGGTGGTAACAATGTACACCTGGATGCAATGCTGAATGCTCATCGTTGTCATCCAGCGGGGCAGACGCTGGCCTGGGAGGCTGGCCACCTGGACTTTACTCACACCTCCATAGCTTGTCCAGTCTTTCAGCTGCCTTGGGCTTCATCTTCCAATGAAAAGAATAAAAGCATTCATTCCCTCCCCAGGGATGCAATAGAAAGAGCATGTGAGAATCCACTGTGTATGGTTGTGTGGTCTGAGTCACTCTAAGATGGAAGTATGAAATACGTGCTTTAGGAAAGACCCTTCTTTGACCTCACATGGTGATTAAATAAATCAATATCAGTCACTGAGTACAAGTATTTCCTATTCATTCCTTCAAAAGCACTCTACACAAATACATTGTGTATCTCCGTACATCTTTTTACATGAGGCTGCATGTCTATTAAATATCTAAAAATCTTTTCTGAATGCCTGCTTTGTGCCAGGGTGTATGCTAAGTGCTATGGATTCAAAAACGAATAATGAACAAAATACCTTGTCTTATGGAGGTCATCGTCTAATACTGAATACAGACTCCTAAACATCTCGGCCTACCTACCAAGAATAATATTGGGCATTTTTTTCAGATTTAGAGAACATTCAGAAGAAGGACAGAGTGACAATATCAAGCAAAAGATAGGTAGGCTGAGTAATGGTCTCCAAAGCTGTCCATGTCCTCACCACCGAAGCCTGTGAACATGTTACATGGCAAAGGGGGCTTTGCAGATGTGATTAAATTAAGGACCTTGCTATGGGGAGATTATCCAGGATTATCCAGGTGGGCCTAGTATAATTAATTGCAAGTCTCCTTCCAAGAGAGCAGCAGGAGGATCAGAGTCAAAAGAAGGAGATGTTGACAACAGAAGCAGAAGTTAGAGTGATGAGTTTGAAGTTGGAGGAAGGGGCAAGCTGAGAAACATGGTGGCCTCTAGAAGCTGGAACAGGCAAGCAGTGTATTCTCCCTCTGAAGCACACAAAAGGAACACAGCCCTACTGACATCTTCTGTTTAGTATTCCAACCTCCAAAATTGAGAGAGAATAAATTTGTGTTGTTTTTAGCCACATTTGTGGTAATTAGTTGGAAGTGATAGGAAACTAATGCAGAAGGTTGGGAAGGCATTCCTGGAAGAGATCAGATTTAGGTTTGAAAACTAAGTAGAATGTTTCAGGAAGTCATTGCAGGGGTAACAGTTTGGAGCAGCCAGACAGGGGATCATCTCAGCAATGAAAGCATGTAAAAGCGTGCATGTTAAAGAGGCTTCGCTTTAATTTTAATTTGTTCTGATAGTAGAGCGTAGTGAACAGGAGGAGGAAGTGACACCAAGCAGACTGTGGAAGGCCTTGAATAAGGAATATCAATTGTCCGTGACCAAAATAATGCTTTATAACAAACTGTGGCTTCAAACATCATTTATCATTTCTCACAAGTCATTGGGTCATCTGGATGGTTCTGCTGATCTGAACAGATTTGGCTGCTTTAGCTGGACTTGCCCATGCATCGGCAGTCAGATGGCAGGCTGGCCGTGGGCCAGGTTGGCCTCAGCAGGGAGTCTTGGCTCTCCTCCACGTGTCTCACACATCCTTCCAGGGGGCTAGGCGTGTGTGTTCTCTTAGTAGCAGCAGAGGTCAAAAGAGAAGCAGAAATTTGCAAGCACTTTTTTCAATCTTCTGCTTGCCTAAATATTACTACCATCCAATTGGTGAGAGCAAGCACATGTGTATTTGTTTGCTAGGGCTGTGCATTAGTTTACCACAGACTAGGTAGCTCAAACAACAGAAATTTATTTCCTCACAATTCTAGAAGCTAGAAGTCCAAGATTAAGGTGCCGGCATGGTGATTTCTAAGCCTCTGTTCTTGGCTTGTGGATGACCATCTTCTCTCTGTCTTTATATCATCTTCTCTGTGTCCTAATTTCCTCTTATAAGGACGTCAGTCATATTGGAGTAGCGCCCACTCTAATGACCTCATTTTATCGTGCCTCTTTAAAGGTCTTGTCCCCAAATACAATCGCATTCCGAGGTACTGGGGGCTAGGACTTCAACATATGAATTTGGGGGAAGGACACAATTCAGCCTATAACACATAACAAAGTCCAGAGTCTTTATGGGAGGAGAGTACCAAAGGGCATGAACCCCAGGAAGCATGAAAATTTGGGACCATTAATGTAATCAATATACCACATGAGGAATTGAGAATTTTGATTTAGATTCATTACATGATTGGAAGTCTGGAGATTTTTAAATGGAGGATATAATGATTTTAAAAAAACGTGTTTAAGGAAATAGTTCCCAATATATTCTTGCTACACAGAATACTGATTTACAGAATATTAATTACAGTGGATTCTAAATGTCATGGCTCTGATTCAACATACCGATTTTAGTTATCAATTGCATAGTAGCCCAAAACTTAGTGGCTTAAACAACTGTTTTATTAAGATTTTATAATTCTGTGGATCAGGCACTTGGGCTGCACTAAGCTCTGCATTTCAGAACACACAAAGTGGAAGCTTACTGTCTTCTAAGGATTGGGCCCAGGATCAGGCCCAGAATTGGGCCCAGAATTGGTCCAGAGTACCTTCCACAGTGCTGCACCGCAGTGGAGACAGCTGCAAACAAGATCGATCCATTCATTTCTAAAATCCTGTTGCTTCCTCAGAAAACACAGGCAACACTTCAAACCTCGGTGAAACAGTACCGGCTCTAGAAGGTGGCTGTGTAGCCTGTTCTCAGCCCTGCTGTAGAATCACAGGCTAGAGAAGTAAGCTGCATGCGTCCGCGCTTCACCCCAACCCAGCGTCTCCCAGCGTAGGCTTCCGACTTCTTGGCCGTCACCAGCAGCGGAGGCCTCAGGCCCTCTCAGGGGTGGAAAGAATGAAAGGGGCAACCTTCTGGCCCCTTCCTCTTGGCGAGCCCCCGAACCCCCAACAAAGGCGTGGAGGGCACAGTAGAGCATTGCACCAATCCCTCCGCCTGAGGGGTGGGGCCTAGCTCCTGGAAGGCTTCTTCTGTCCTGTTACCTCTCAAGAGTGCTCTATTCCTCAGAACTTCCTCACCTCACTTTCTCTGCTCAAAGGAGAAAGGCAGTTAATCCTCCCAGTACACACACTAGTCTTGGGTTGGGTTCCCGCAAGGCAGACTCTGAGACAATGATTCAATTGCAAGAAGGTAATCCCACAAAGGCCCAGTCGTGGCGTGGGGAAGAGAAGGAAGCCGAGAGAGGCCGTGTAATGAGCAGATCACTGCTGTGGGCAACTGGGACTCCCTCCTGCTGGGGACCTCTGGGGATGCCGTAGAGCATGCCTCACAATTGCCCCATCCACAGGGTGAAAGCTGGGACATTTACCTTCCAGCTCTCCACCGTCATGGCTATGGGCACAGTTGATGCTCTCAGGGCACCATCTCCCCTGCACATCAGGCCTTTGCTACACATGGGACTTGCAGCCAGAGACAGTCTCAGGCAGAGCCACAGGTATTTGAGGTAGGGAGCGGCCAGCACACACAGGGCAGGGATGATAAGTGTTGAGATAAGGATGGGGTACTGACAGCGTCTGCCACAAATTCATACTAGGGGACCCACATTAGACCTACTTCATGGCCATTTTTACCAATTGTATCACTGAGATATTTTTATCAAAAAAGAAAAAAAAGTCAAATTTTGAATGTTGTATGTATCTTTAGCAAAATAAAATACAATGAAATAAAATTAATTTAAAAAATACAGAAATATGTACAATCAAAAATTATAGTCACTCTCATTGTCTCTTCACCTCATTCCACAGATGAATCCACTCTCTCAACTATTTCTGTTTTAAGTGGTTGATTACAATCATCCTTCTAAATCTTGTACTTAGGCAGGAGGTCCTCATTATCCAAGGACAATTAGTACTGGAAAAAGCCACTTACAGGGAATCCATTTAAAACAGATCAAAATTTCACAGTAAATGGTGATGAGGAGATTATCTTGAAAACTGAAACTAAAATTATAAAAATAAATGTATTTTTATTTAATAAAACATAATAGCCACTGTGCACTAATTCGTAGAAAGAGTAAAGAATAAATCAAGCATTTAAAGTGTTTGGGGAGTAATTCTTCAAACACAATTGTACAATAACAGGATACAACATCCTTCGTTTCACATTCGACTTTCACAGTTCCTTAAGTGGTCGTTTTTTGCAAAGAGCATTTGAAGACTTCATAGATGTTCCCAAGAACTTCCCTTTTCTTTTGCGATATTCAGATCTATTTCCTCCCAGAGACTAGACTGTGCTGTTGTCATCCCGCTCAGGTTGTCCATTCTCAGTTGTCAATCAGCCTCACTCCCTACACTGTAGTTAAGATTGGCTGTTGATTGATTTAAGGTGATGCGGGGAGACAAGTGCAAGTGTCAGGAAGGGAGGCTGTCTTAGGGGGAACTAACTTTATTAATATTCGTATAGTTTGGTTTTTTTTTTAGGTGAGGCAACCCTTGGTTGACCTAACAGGTTGCAAGGACCTTGTCAGTTTACAATCCTTATCTCTCTTCTTTTTTTTTTAATGCCTACAGCACCGGATTTTTAATATATGCATACTTTGACAATTTTTGATTCTCTATACAACCTCTTAATGACAGAGACCAGCATAACGCATATTCAGATAACCACTGTATCTCCATTTTTTAATTTATCAATTTTGAACATCTATTGACTTTCCCACTTGGAAAGGTGGGAAATTACTGCCCTTAAATTGCCAGCTGCATCCCAATGCCCCATTCCTCTTGGTTTTTGCCATATAATCTTAGTTCTTCTAGGTTTGTCTTTATACTTTTATTTATATATACTTAAATTTCTATTTCCTGACCTCGAAACATTACCTTGCTTCTGTTGACTCTGCTCCTGAGAAGCGCTATGCATAGATAGGAGCATCTGCTGATCCCCAACCAAGGATGATCTTTGCTTCACTGCCTCCTGCACTCTTGACACAACATGATGCCCCTAAAAGGAGGAGCCAAAGAAAAATCATACTGAATTTCTACTAAACAGTTGAATTCTATTTTTCAAGTGGGTTCCCAAGTCTGTCATAGAGGGATGGTTCAGATCTGCACATCTCCCCAAACACTGGAGCCCAATTCCCCCACCCCCAGGGCTTCTAGTTCTGACTTCAAAGCTCCAGAGGGGGTTAAAGAAGCAAACTGAAGACAAACTCCTTTGTCTTCATCAAAGCAGATTCCACTAAGCAGCAGCTGCCCTCCCCACAGAGCATCCTGATTGCTGGCAGTTAACAGCATGTCAGCTGGAGAGGGGTCCACACTGGGGGGCCGAAGCACCTGCCAAGGTGTGTTTACAACAGATGCTTAGATCTCGCTTTAATGTCATCTAATTATTCGAGAGAGCAGAGCTTGAAAGAGATTCTGTCCAAGGATGTAGAGGGCTGAACCCCTTACGCTAAGAGCTGAGATAGGATGTCTTCAAAGATGGGATGAATTCATGACCACACAAAAGTGTTGCCAGGGAAGAAAGGATGCTTAGTTGTTTTTTGTTTTGTTTTGTTTTTTTCTTTTACTTTGCGTTAGAGATTCTGAGATAACAGGTGGGACAGAATCATTTATTGCATTATTATTAGTTCGTGTTTGTTTATCACTGTTTTTCCCTCTGAGAATCAAGAAGCAGCCATGCCTTTCTTGCTCCCAGACTTTAGAGAAGAGCCATGCTATAGGGAAAAGAGCAGGAGTTGCCTGTGCACCATTTGCCTTTTGTTTCTCTGAAACATGGGGTCCTTGAGAGGCTGTCTGAGTTTGGAAGCCCCCCAAGCAGACCCTGAGACAAGGATGTCAGCAAATGTAGTTATTTGGGAGGCGATGTTAGGAGGCACTGAGTGTGAGAAAGTGAAGTCGGGGAGGGAATCGTCATGTTATCAACATGGGCAACAGGGCTCAGGCCCTCAGAGAAACTGGGAGATGGTGTAGATGATGCCGATGAAATGTTTCAATTGAGAGATGAAATGTATGAGGTATTTAGCCACTAAATTTCATCCATCACGGGGTGAGGTCTGCTGCTGGGAAGACATTAATAACTCCATACTTCAGTCTGTCTTGTGAGCAGACCAAGAGGCTGCAGAGGCCAGAGAAAGGCAGGGTCCACATGCACCTGCTGTTGGAAGTGGGCTTCTAGTGCATTTGGGAATGATGAGGGCTGGGAGAACTTGGATAAGACACCACATTCTCTGCCACCGGGGTTAAGGAAAAAGAGAGAGGTGCGTGCCTTCGAGGACCATGAGAGCAGAGGATAAGGCTTCCTAGAAATAAAAAGGTTGTGGAGAAATTACAGGCTTCACACATAGAGTGATTATGACCTGAGGCTATAGGCCCCAGAGAGGTGACAGGACTGGACTGACCATCGTGTGTTTGTCTTCCACACTTGGGTCCCAGGAATTGTTCCTGGAGTCAGGGTTTAGCCTTCTTAGGTGACCTTCACAACTGCCAATCAGAATGGATGCCCAACAAGTTATAACTGACATTAACAGTAAGTTGTATCAATGGAATAGCTTTAGTTTTAGGCAAACCCAGATTAAACATAGGCTTGAGGTCAGTGAACTCTCATTGCCAGCTCCCAGCTTCCACTTTCTGCATTTTTTTCTCTCCCATCCATCCTATCGCTTTCAACAACCCAGTGCTTTCTTTGCTTCAGAATTCTCACTCAAGAAAGTAGTCCAGTGTTCTTTGCTTCAAAATTCTCACTCAAGAAAGGCTCATTTATCAGTCATTTTCACCATAGCATAAATTCAAGACACTAAAGCACCTGAACAGTGAACTTCATCTTGACAATAGAAGAAAAGGCAGAATCTCCATGAAAGACATCCACAACTGGGGGACTTAGCCCTGAAATAGCTCCATAGTGGCAGCCCACAAGGGTAGACTGTAAAGCAGGCCAAAATTATTTTAGTATTTTTAGGGAGGTTGTTGCCTTTCTGTCTTCCCAGATCTGTGCTTGTGTCCCTTACATATCAAAGTCTTCATGACTACCTTAGTTACCAACTCAGCTCTTCTTTGGTGCCCCACCCACACATAACACATTCTAACCAGAAACCAGCTCTGTGTTTTATTACTTCACTAATCGGTGAGGAACCTCAAGCCTATTCTAAGCAGAGAGTCCTGCTTTTACAAGACCATGCAGCCAGGTTCCAAAGAATGCTCTGCTTATGCCCTCTGTCATTTCAGACCGGGGCTAGGAGCTGCGGAGGATTGGAAAGAACTCCTATCTAATCCTTCATAGTGATGCTTCTTGCACTGGCCCCTCCTCTTAGCTCCTGCAATCACAGCTCACCTAAAATTGGTCTCATCTAAATCAATCCAAAAAACCTTTGATGAGCTCCTCCACCCACTTTCCAGCTACCACCCATCACTGTCTTGGGTTTCACTGTATGTTTTTCTTCTGAAAGCACAGCCTGAAGAAAGCCATTCCTTCCAACGGACCCTCCAGTGGGTTCTCACTGCCCAGTCATAAGTTCTGAGTAGTTGAACCTGACTTGGAGGTCGTAGAAGAACCTGTGCCAAGCAGCTTTTCTACACTCTTCTCCCAGTTTCCCAGAATCTGAACAAACCACACTAACCTCAGTGGATAAAACAATAATCTTTTAACCTGCCCATGGATTCTGTGGGTCAGGAACCAGAAAGGGCACAGAGGAACAGATTAGCTCTGTTTCTCTGTGTTTGGGATCTCGCCTGGGAAGACCTGGAGGCTAGGTCATCTGAACGGGCAGGGAGGACAGGGCTGCCTGCCAGAGCTCCTACATACGGTGCTCCACACTGGGACTGCTTCCTCACACTGTGGCAGGTTCAGGGTGGTCAGATTTCTTATGTGGGTATTGGGACTCTACACACAAGTGTTCCCACTCACACAGGGTGGGAACTGCAACTTCTTTTATGGCCTAGCCTCAGAGATCTAGCATCATCTTTTATTCTGCATTCTGGTGGCTACATACAGGGCACCAGCCACAGCTTCAGTGAGGAGAAGAGCATGGGCCATGGGAGATGTTGTTGAGATCATCTTTGAAAATACTATCTCCCAAAATCTCAAAGCCAAATGAAATCACTTGCTGTTAGCCAAGCATGTCCATATTCTCCCACCTCTTGTCCTTTATCCCCACCAGTTTAAATCTGCCCATCCTTCACTGCTATCACAAATGCTGCTTCCTCCAAGAGGCCAGCGCCCCAAGCCAAAATTAAGCTGTCTTCTTCAGCTACTCCTAACACTGTAGCTGCTTTTCTCAGGTGTCTGCCCTCCTCTATCTTGTGTCCTAGGTATCTGGACCTGCCCTGAATCCTTCTGGTCATCAAGGCTCATGCCCCACTCCTCCCTATGGCCCCTCTGTGTCCAGGAATTGGTCTGGCCCACAGTAGATTCAAATTTCATGAGTTTTTTAAGAGAGCATCATGAGGGACCAGTGTAACCAAAACAACGTGTGCTGGGCATGTGCCTATTGGAAAATCCATCTCTGGAAAGTTTATTAGTCTTTGAATGCAGCCCCAGCCCTGGCCCATTCCCAGCTGGCCGGCTCTGGAGAGCAAGCTGGACAAGCTGAACATTGTCACTTATACTATCCAGGCACATATTCCCACCCATGGCTCCTTAAATATGATGCTCTGAAACAATTTTCTTCAACCTTCTAGGCTAGACAGATACCCCCTCTGTGTTTGTACAGGGAAGGCTAGCATACAAAGCTCTTGACTGTACAAATTCTGGGGTCCCATGGTGTCTCAGATCAGTCTTAGATGTCTTCCCACCTGGCTAATGGCGCTCATGTGTAGACTGTAACTACTCCATCTTAGTTTTCCTCTTAGCTTTATTGACGTATTGACAAATTAACAAAGAAAATTGTAAGGTATTAAAAGTATATATCATGATGATTTGATACACATATACATTGTGAAAGGATTCCTCGCAGCTAGTTAATTTGCTCTACCTTCTTGTCTGAGGTCGGCAAACTGTACCCGGACGGCCAAATCCAGCTCATCACCTGTTTCAGTAAATAGAGTTTTATTGGAAGATAGGCACACTCACTCATTGCCTTTTGTCTGTTGCTGCTTTCCTACGATGGCAGAGTTGAAGAGTGTTACAGAGATCATATGGCCCACATAGCCTAAAATATTTACTATCTTGTACTTTACAGAACAAGTCTGCTGACCCCTACTCAAGGCATTCATAGATATCCACTGTTCCCAGTCTAGTGATGGGCGGCAGAGAAGAAAAGTCCCAGCTGGCATGTCTTACCTCCTACTCCATTCAACTTGAGATGCAACTCAGGAGTTCAGACAAGGGAAGAAAAGTCCCCAGAAAGCCTACAGAAGAGAGTCCCACATAACGGATCAAAGGCATACCAAGAAAGAGACTCCTGGGACCACTAAGCAACCCAGCCTCTATTTTTCCCATCTCCCCCTATAAAAATGAGCGAGCTCCTTTACCCTGCCACAGCTAAGAGCTGGGATCGGAATTGTATTAAAGGAAAACCCAGATAAACAAACAAACAAAAATAGTGTTGGGGGAGGGGTGGTTAGGTTACATCAAAAGCTCAGGAGTCCAACTCCAAAGGGCTCAGCAAGAACTGGCTCCAGACTTAGAGCCGCCAGACTCCCTCAGCCAGGTTGGAGCTCCCATGAAAGCTGGGTCTCCGGCACAAGATTCAAGTCTACCATACAAGGTCCTGGTTGTCTGGGGTACTTTCTCTTCTCAAATCACAAGAGGAACCATTGTCCCAGGGCCCCTCGGATGGGACCAGTAGCTCCATTTTTGTTCATCATATTGAACCACCTGCCAGGTGACTCTTTACAGAGACATGTCTATTCTCACCCACCTACAGGAGAGAGATAAAGACCCTCCCCTGAGCCTAGGGAACGCTCAGATGCCTTCCTCCTCAGGTGACCAACTTGTGGCCTTTTCCTTAAAGAAGGAAACTTGCAGAACTCTAGGCCGTAAGGCTTTCGAAAAAATGAGTTCCGAGAATGAATCTGTCACATGCCAGCTTAGTAACTTCAAGCAAATGACTTAAACCTCCTGAGCCTCATTTTCCTTTCTGGAAGTAAAATAATAATACCAACTTCATATGCTTAAATGATAAATATGAGGCCCTTATTTGAGTAATTGATACACAGAATGAATGAGGGCTTTGAACAAAACTGAAACAGTAACACCTATGTGGCAAGGGAAGTTTCATTCTCCCACGGCACCCCTTGCGAATATTTCTGTTTTCTCCCTTTTATCCTGTTTCCCTCAGTTTACCCTTATTTATCTCCACAGAGATTTCTTTCCTTTTACTCCATTCTCAAGGCAACAAAAAATATAAAGTAAAATTATCTTTAGCTAATTATATCAGATTAAAATATAAAATTTGTTAGGATGCGCCTACATTTCTGCTTTCTTTTTCTCTTACCTCAGACCAAAATTAGCACTTGCATATAGAGCCAAATTTATTTATGCTCAATAAACATAGGTGTGTGTACCTGATTTGCATAAGATAATAACTAAATAAAAATTTTAAAAGCCTGGGACTGAGTGTCTAAAGACCAGCGTTCAAGTTTTTGCCACAAATATGTGGTATAAGCTTTGACCTCTGATGGCCTGTTTCCCCATCTGCAATAATAAGAAATTTGGGCTAGATTCTATTATATCTGGTTATATTATGGGATACACAATTTGAGAAAAGGGTTGGGACAAAAAGATCTTGAGAAGAATGTGTATTTTGCTATTGTCAATTGAAGTGGTCTATAGATGTCAATTAGATCCAGTTGATTAATGGTGGTGTTGAGTTTAACTATGTCCTACTGCTTTTCTGCTTGCTGAATCTGTTCACTTCTGATAGAAGGATGTTGAAGTCTCCAATTATAATAGTGAGTTCATCTATCAGTTTTTGCCTAGTTTGATGCTGTTATTAGGTGCATACACATTAAAGATTCTTATCTCTTCTTGGAGAATTGAGTCTTTTGTCATTATGTAATATCCTTCTTTATCCTGATAACTTTGCTTGCTCTAAATCTGCTGTGTCAGAAATCACTATAGTTACTTCTGCTTTCTTTTGATTGGTGTTAGCATGGTATATCTTTCTCCATTCATTTACTTCTAATCTATATGTGTGAGTTTCTTCTAAACAACATACAGTTGGGTCTTTTTTTTTTTTATCCACTCTAATAAGCTCTGTCCTTTAATCGATGCATTTAGACCATTGATGTTCAAAGTGATTACTGATATAATTAGATTAATATCTACCATATTTATTACTGTTTCCTATTTGTTGACCTTACTTGTTGTTTCTATTGCTGTCTTCCATTCTTTTTATGTCTTTTGTGGTTTTAATTGAGCATTTTATATGATTTTATGTTTTTCTCCTTTCTTAGTATAGAGGTTGGACTTTTTTTTTAATGGTTGATTCAGATACCTAGGAATCAAGTGCCTGACTTTCAGAAGTGTTTGTCAACTCAACCTCATTGTAACAGTCATACCCTGACTCCAGGACTCAGCTCCTTTCTCTGCAGACTAAGGTTTGGGCTCTTTTTTTTTTTTTTTTCTTTTGTACTCACCTGTTGGAAAATAAAACACTGGCCTGCATAGAAAATCTTTTTCTTGAGCTGAAGCAGCATTCTGGATAACTGATAATAAAGGAAAAATTTTTCCCCAAAAATGTTAAGTCTTTCTCCCACACAAAGACTTGTACAGGAATGGTCATAGCAACATTAGTCATAATAAAGGAAAATTAAAAACAATTCAAATGTGCAACAACTGGTAAATGGATAAAAAAAATTTTCTACATCCATACAATGGAATATTATTCAGCAATGATAAGGAACAGATTACCTAACATGAAGAGATATGGATGGACCTCAAAATGTTTTCCTAAGTGAAAGAAGCTAGACACAAGAGACTGCCTATTGTATGATTCTGTTTATATGAAATGATTCTATTTAAACAAAAAGCCCAGAAAAAAAAAAAAAGGCAAATCTACAGAAACAAAGTAGATTAACTGTTGCCTGGGGTGTTGGGAAGGAGAAATGAGGATTAATACTAAATATGCATGAGAGATATTATTAGGCAGATGAAAATGTTCTACAAGTGATTTACAGTGATAGCTACACAATTTGGTAAATTTACTAAAAAAATATTGAATTGCACACTTGAAAAGTGTGAACTATATGATATGTAATATATGCCTCAATAAAGTATGTTTTAATGCTAAAATTCACAAGCTTGTCATTTAAAATCCTTCATTGCTTGACTGCCCCTCCGCCTCAGTCAGTAAAGTGAACCATAGTGCATTGTCTTCTGATTATTGCTGATGGTTTTATACTAAAGATGCAGAAGCTTCTAATATAGAGCTGATAACTTGAATCCCACAAGACCTACTCAGAAAGCTTTTTTTCTTTTATTAACACGTTTCCAGCTTTGACCCATCTGTAAGGTGTTCACATTTCTGTAGATTGGGTTCTAATTGATCTGGATTTTTATCGTATTTTCTTCTCTGTTCCTCCAGAATCTCTTCCTGAGGAAAGAGAGACAGACAGACTTAAGCATTTGATGTGAACTCTTCATCATCTAGCACACAGTAGGAGCTCCACATGTGTGAAGCTGAATAAAAAACTGGGCATGTGTATTTTGTCTGGAAAACATTCATGGCTCATTGCCCAAGCACCTCCAAGCAGAGCAGCTGGCTAAACACAGCACCAGTGAGTCAAATTTGTCTTTGCAGGAGAAGCAAATAATTAAAACAGATCAAAGACTCGATGTGATAATTAGAAACATGCTCATTGCTGTTCAGTCACTGCTGAGGGTCTCCACTCTCAAAGACACAGAAGAAGCTGCAGGCGTAGTTTTAAAACTGTCTTCACCCTCTGCTCCCTCCCCTTGAATTTACTTTTATTTCTCTGCTGAGGACGTTTGATGTTTCTACTTGCCATATTTGCAACCAAAGGATTGGTCTCCTTCTTTCTCAGCATGTTGGCCTCTTATACATCCTTTAGGACAAGCTCAAGTGCCACATCCTCTGGGAAGTTGGTCCTTATCACTCCGGGCTCAGGTTCACACTGTTGGAGCACTTCCTCCATTCTGCTTTGTTCTATAGCCAGGGGTAAGTCTGCTGACTGCACCACTGGACCATGCACTCCAGGAAGGCAAAGCCTGTCACTCACCCCCATGGGCTTCTTATCACCCGCCGCATCCCAGTGCCCCATGTGTATGCAGTAAGGCTCACTGGGACACACACCACTGATGCTCCAGTATCTCTTCCTTTCTTTGTACAGCATCAACATGCCTATGTTGTCTTGCATTTTCAACCTCAGCTCACCCCTCAATTCTCAAGGAAAAGAGAAACAGGTAGACATAATATTCCCTCCACCTCTAAATTGTGTGTCTGTACCAATTCTCACATACTCCCTTACTGTCTAGAAGAGGAAATACCTTCCCACCTGCTTATAAGCCTTCCCTGGCTCCACACCATTCAGAGATTAATGTCCACAATCCTCAACATGGCATTCAAGACCTAAAGTCACCACCTGAAGGCTTTCTGTCATCTCCTATCTTGTATTGCAGCCACACCAAATTCCTTGCCCCACACCAGTCCCGCTCCAGGTCTGTGCCTCTACACATGCTTTTTCCTCTTCTTATCTTTTGAGATCCAGCCCCAAACTACTCTCTACGGATTCCTTCCCTTGGTGCTCATAGCATAATCGTGACTCAAGCACTTCCCACACTGCCTGTGTTGTCGCTCTGTGTTTGTCTGTCTGTGTCTCCATTCAAACTGTAAGAATCCTTAAAGCAGGAACTATTTCACTCATCTTCACATTACAGTGCCTACCACAATCCTTGGCACATGGTAGGGGGTTTAGTAGGTTTTAATATTATTCAGATATGGTAAAGCCAACAAATCAGGAGAGTACTGTCATTAAAAAAGACAGTTTGTTACTCACAGTTCTCAAGAGAAGAGGGCACACCATGCCATGGGGGGCCACATGGAGAAGCACCAGAGTGGGTCAAGAGGCAGAAAAAGTGAGGGGAAAACATGTACAAGAGCCATTGTTGTGGTTTCCAGAGGAAATAATGGACAAGGAAGGGTAAACATGCTTAGGATTGGCTTGTTTGAATAATTAGATGTTCCTAATTGCCTGGCATCTGGCCTTGGGGTAATAAGACAGATGGATAGTGGCCCCAAGTGTGAGAATCCAATAAGGGAAGTAGTTGGAGATGTAGAATCTGGATTGGTTGCTCTGTATTTGAAAAGTATACCTCTGGGAGGAGGACTCCTCCTAAGGATATGGGAGGCAACAAGGAAGACAAGATGCCAAAGCAAGGTGACTCAGGCATATCATTAGCTCGTTCAGAACAAGTGTGTTCAAGGTATGCATGTGGGACAGGTATTAAAGCATCAAGTTTACAGAAGCTAGAGACATGGTTATACTGCTTAAAATAAGTATAAATAATGACCAAATGGATAGATGGGTGGGTGGATAGATGGATGATAGATGGATAAATGGATGCATGGCTGATGGATGGATAGATGGATGGATAGGTAGATGGGTAGATGATGGATAGGTGAGTGGACAAATGGCTCACATCCTAGTAGTTTCAGGTTGTCTAGAGAAATCACTGAGGCATTTTGATTTTGCATCCTTTAGGGGTTTTGTTTGCATATTTTAAATGTGGGAAAATTAGGATTTGTCCATAAAACAATTCTCAGAAAACCTTAAAAAATAACAAGATTTTTTTTTTTCATAGCCTGGTTATGGAACATATATTTTACAGACACCATTTATTCACAGTTCTTTTCCTTCTAATTATTGCTCAACATAAAACTCATATTATAATTCTAACTTGGTGAGGGTATGGAAACTATGTTCACCATGCCAGTAAGTGCAATAAAAATTGCAATATCCCAGTTTCGAAATGCTCATTTGTGCTGACAGAGTCCCAGACTTGGAGTGGGATGTTCAAGGTCAGGAGTAAAGAGGATTTAAGGAAAGTAAGCCTCAGAGTGGTACAGTGGCTTTAGAAATGGCTAAACTGAGACCGACACCCAAAGTCTTTGATGCCTGATGCCCAACCTTACCTCTTCCTCTCTTGCTTTCTCACTCTCTCTGTCTCTCTGTCTCTCCAGTTGCAAATACCAAATTTTTGCCACCAATTAACAAATTACCGATGATTTCAAACCTAATGCAAAGATCTTTCAAAAGAAGCCACACTCTGGAAACAGAGCAGAAATCTCAACTCTCAGAAATATCCCAGAAATATTCCTGTCATGCATCCCTACTTTAATCTATTTTATATGATTACTTTAACTTTTTTAGGTTGGCATCAAGAGCCTCATTAAAAAAAAAACACCCTGCCAGCTTACATAAACCCAGTGAATATAAATCCAAACAAACACAAAAGGAAAAAAAGATTGCATTTGTAAGATGAAAGACAGCAAACTATTGCCATTATTGAAACCTCATTTGCGATGGTTTTGGTCTACCATTGGAAAAGCACGGATATTTGAGATGTTCAGAAGGCAAATGTGAAACTGAGATTTCCACTGTTCCTAAAAAGAAAACCACGGGGGCTGGTGTAGCTTGGCCTTTAGCTGAGAGCTAATAAAAAGTGGGGGGATAAAATACATTATTGCAGTCAGTACAAGAGAAGCGATATTTGGTTAAGCAGGCCAGAAAGTTTATTGCCTGTTTCTCAGGCCCACTTGATTAAGCGCCGTTGTTGAAAACCACGCTGGTTCCAAGTTCTAAATGAAGTGGACTCTCCTGGCGATGAGGGACTTGGATAACTTCTGACTAAAGCTTTGTTTATTTTCTTTCCCCACAGGGGTTCAGAAACAAAGCGGCAGAACACAGGGAGCAGATATCAGGCAGCCAGCGCACCCAGCCCCTCATTATGGGAAACACACGACAACCCTGCACAAATGACAAAGCATTGTCAGGGGCTAAAAAGTCTTGTGCCACCACCACTGTCACCCTCTCCAGCCCCCAACACCAAAATCACATCTTTGCAACTTTGTCAGTTCACTGATCATTTTCTTGGTGCTGGGCTAATTGTGGCAGCGACATCACGGGGCAGGTACCGCCCTATCCAGGTGTCCATGTTTCTTCTTTTTGCTTTGCTACTGTGCCAAGGGCCCATAGGCATCTTGTCTCCAAATAAATTTGCTAACTAGCAGGAAAACTTTCAAGTTTTAAAAAATCTTATCCCTCTCTCCCAGCCCTCCAAATTCCTTAAAGAATTTTGAATTCGAGCCCCAGCACCTCATAAAACATGGTCCCGGGTGATTGTGACGCATAGCCAAGATTGAGAACCCTAAATATCATGTCTACTTAGTCCATACCGGTCATTATAATGAAATATTACTTTGCATATACTGAGTTAGTTTGAATGACTAGATATTAGATGATATAAAATTATTAAAAATTTTCTTAGGTATGATAATAGTACTGTGGTTGTTAGGAAAATTTAAATACATATTCATATAGATAGAGACAGTTAAATTATACGGAGTAAAATGTAAATAACTGAATCTAGATGGAAGGTATGTGAGGGGTCATTGCACTATTATTTCAACTTTTCTCGTGGTTTGAACATTTTCATAACCAAAAGCTGAAATAAGGAAAGAGTCAAATAAATACTATTGTTATGATAATAAAATACTTATTATAACTCCAATTTATAATAAGAAAAAATAAAAAATCTTTATTACGTAACAATTTCCCTTGTCAAGGTATGTTGGTCATTCAGAAATCTAAGAGAAGACAACCCCAGAAAGTGACAAAGAATTAGGCTCTGGAGTGATATGGTGTGTGAGGGTCTTACTCTGTGGGGCTGAGTGTCATTTGCACAGACTTCGGGGAGGGCAGTTTGGGAATGTTCATCAAAACCATTTCCCCAGGAATTCCACTGCTAAGAGTTTAGCCTAAGCAAATGAGAAAACAAAGGGGCTCAGAGGTATGTATAAGAGTGTTCAGTTCATTAGTTTATAAAAGAAAAAACAACTGGCAACCAACCAAATGTCCTTCACTCAGGGGCTGATATAGCCACACAATGTAGAATATAGATCTAGCTATGTTGCCCCAGAGAGGTGACCACAGTCGAAAAGGCAGGTTAGATCTAGACAGGCAGATAGATACAGACAGGGAGAATTATTATTTATTATTAATTTTTTTTTTTGCTAGTTTATCTTTGTTTCCAGAAAAAAAAATTAATGATTATTTATTACTTTTGTAATTGGGTGGTGGAGGGGGATGCCATTTCATTTGGGAAGCAGAAGGATATATGCTTGGTTACCCAGAGTTAATCAGTGGGGCACAGCACATGCCATCCTGCCCTGCCTGTCTCCAGAAAGAGGACGACCATTTCTGACAGAGTTCCTGATACCATCACATGTCCTCCAGGACACCTTCCAGGGACTAATGAGTTAATAGAGTGTACACTGTTCTCAGGCTTCTCAGAAAGAAGAGCATGCAGCGATATTATTTTCCTCTTTCTCTCCAGGCATGCCAGGCTGCATTTCATAGTTTGATTGAAATTGTGCCATCCAGTCTGTCTCTCCACAAACAAATGGAATATTCTGAGCTTCCAGCATTTGGAGTCACACAGCTTGCATCTTTTTATGAAGAAAAATAAACACTGTGTATGGTAACAACCAAGTCATGACGGATAAAACACGCCTGCGATCCAGAACCACTTGTGCGGCCCAGACGACAGACTCCTAGCAGGTGAGGACCGGCTAGACACTGATGGGGACTAGGCCACATGGGAGATGTGTGGGAGCTGTGTGTGGATGTGACTTTAGGAAGGACACCCTTATGTGGTCACGTCCTCACCGTTTCTGAAGAACAAAAGGCACATGTTGTTTATTCCAATAGTGACAATTGATAGTGGCGTCCAATACTCTCTAAGTTCCAGTCACCACTCCAATCATTCAGGTTCACCCCTTCCCCTGGACATCCTTCAGCTGCTCTGGGGACTAGAAGGAATAGAAAGCCACTCAGACATGATTTTCCAGCTCATTCTTTAGAATGACTGATCAGTGGTTCTCAAAGTGTGGTCTAAGATCAGCTGCATCCGCACTGGTGGCAGCTTGTGAGAAATCTACCCTGGCCTGCTTTGCCATAGTTCGCTGGTGCTTGTCCCCACGTCCCTTAGACAAGTGACCCAAGCCTAAAAGCATGGCCAGCAGGTGAAGCCAGCAGGTCTGAACACAAACACCAACAGTAGGCAGGAGCTTCATCCTTGTAAGAAGAGGGCACCCTTCTCATAAAGATAAGGCCCACGTAACTGCCCCTCAGCAGCGTGATCACCAGATGGGCCATTTTTGAGACTCTTGCTTTCACAAAAAGAAGTCAAGAGGCTGTAGTTGTTAAAAGCAGTCAGCAGAAAAGGGGAGGAAGCTGTGTCAGTTTCCAGATTTTGCATGATAATCGAGAAATTACCACTCCCACCCCTCATCCCCCACCCAAAGCTGATCCAATCTATTTCCTCTGAGGAAGAGAGGCAGGCAGGCCTGACTTCCTGCGCCAGGCTCCCAGGCTCTGAAAGCAGGGCCCTGTCCCTCCCTGCTCGGTGACTGCTTCCCTCCTGCTCCCTGAGAGTGTCCTAGGAAAACCTCATGTTTCCTCTAAAGTGATAATCAACTGTATCCAGTCTCCCTGTTAAAAGCAAACAAAGAAGAAACCCAGGCAAGGGGAAAAAAGTGGAATAAGATGTTAAAGAATTCAATTTTCACTAAGAGGCCAAAGGACCACCAACTCCTACCAGGAAAGGCCATTGTTGTCTTGCATCTAAATCCCAAAGCAGGCCCGGGCTGTCCAGGACTCCCGGCCCACAGAGGTCAACCTGCCTCTGCCTGACAACTTACAAACCCAGAGGAAACACCCTCAGAGTCCCAGCCTGGCACAGATGATGTCAGGATCTCACTCACCTGTAAGTGAAGCCAGCATTTTTTGCAGAGAGGTGGATCCCCTCCCAGAGGGAGCAGAACAAGTCACAGTTCAGTTCTTCCTCCTTCTTCAGCACAACTTCCTGTGACTTTATTTCTTCTGTGTATTCTCCTTCACTTCAAAGTGGTAGGCCAGAGCAGTTCGAGGAGACCCTAGTAACCTGTTTGCCCTAATAAACAGCAAGGGAAATAAAGCATGGTGATGGAATAAACAAAGTCAAAGGAAAGAAGATGAGGACTAATACTTGCTTAACCTAGTATGTGCCATGCACTGTAATAGCTGTTTACATTCATTATCATATCAATACCCACAACAGTCTTCTGAGGTAGGTATTACCCTATGTTACGAGATGATTGGAAATCAGAGAGGTTCAATGACTTGTCCAGGAATCGCACAGCAGAGGCAGGAAATCCTAATATGCTCTCCTTTTTTTTTTTTTCCTCCTCACTTTAACCTGGCTGGCCTTCTGCTTCTCTGGAATTTGAGGTCCATCTGCTATCAGGAGAAGACCGCCTGCTCTCCCTTGTCACAAGCTCGCCCACTCCCATCCAGGCTTCTGGCTTGCAGGAGCATTTGTGTCTGTTTGACAAATCTCAGGAGACAAAGCCTCTCCAGGCACAGTTCAAGCTGCGAAGCTTTTTGGAATGAAAAGTTTAAAACTCACCTTTTTTGAGTGATCTCAACTCTGAGAGACACAAATAAAAACCAGAATTCTTCAGCTGTGGTCTGTTGGAATATCTGGACACTTTTCCCAACATGTGACATCATTTTTCTTCTAGACTTCGACGTTAAAAATAGCCCAGAAAACCCTTGGAACCATTGTCTCCTTAAATACAATATGGGTTGTATGCATGTGTGCCACTTCGAAGAAACGCTTTGTGACTCGAGATATGCCATCAGGCTGCTCGCAGGCCTCACGGACGCTAAGGGAGAGCCGCAGACTCGTCAAACTTACATGAACAGACACGCACACAGACACACGCATGGGCTGCTTTTATGCGGTACGACCATTCCAAACCAGCTAACGCTCTTTGAAACAATCCTGTGAGGTGATCGACTTGACCAAAACTCGACACAAAGTCCCATTTTCTCTCTCTCATTCAGGTAGATACTTGGTCAGAATTTTAAGCAGCTACCATATTAGAATCTCTAACTGCTTTTCTGTCTAGATGGGCCCAGCACATTTTGCTCAAGGAAGAGTCAGTTAGGTTACCCTGCCCGCTCAGTGAAGGTGAGGCAGTGGACTTCCTCTGCCCTGGGCCCTAACAAGGGCCTTCCCTTCTAGAACCACTTCTAAGTAGAGCAGGCTGCTAGAGAGGATGCGAGAACACCTCCTGGAAGCACAGGAAGGGGGTACTGACCTGAGTTTTTGAGGTTCATGATATTAGTGCCTCTACGTGGGGCTGGGACACAGTCAGCTGGCAGGATAGGAGCAATTGCCCCAGAGGAAAATGAGTATCTGACTGGTAAGCCCGGCTCAACACCAGGACGAGCTGGCTGGGCGGTCCCCCTAAACCAAGTGCCTGGACACAAAACCGGCAAACTTTCAGCCAAGGACACAGCTGGCTTTCCTCAGAGAATCATGAAGGCTTCGAGCAAAAGGCACATCACGGCATTGGGAGCATCAAACCCTGAAGGACAGTTTGTGCAATAACAGGCGAAGGAAAAAGATCCCCCCATTCTTTGGATGGGGATGCTGAGAAAGGAAGGCCTGATATCAGGAAACACGATGTCAGGAAAGCTCAACAAGCCCAGGTGGCAGGGATACTCTGGACGTTCTGTAAGATGGGCAAGTGGGCGACTGCAGCTCGCTGTGAATATTAAGGGAAGATATCACCGCGTCTGTGTCTGTGCCCCGAGCTGGTAAGGCAGGCCATTCGGGTTACACCCAGTGCCTCTGAGTCATCCTCTAATAGAGAAAGAAAGACTGGGGTATCCCGTGTGTCTGGACTTATTCCTGCTCCAAAGACAAAGTGCTGTGACTGCTTCTGGGGAAAAGGGTGTAAACTGCAGAAATGAGCGCCACTGCCAGATACAATGTCTGACTAAATTTGAATTTCAAATAAATAATGAATAAGTGTGTTCCAAATATCACACTTTTGTTTATCAAAATTCCAGTTTAACTGGGCATCTTATCTTTTTGTTTAGTAAATCTGGTAACCCTAGCATCTCTTGTAAAATCTGCTGTGGGCCTCTTTTAGATATAGTCTTCCCATACAGGTAACAGAGCCTTCTACCTTCTTCCTGTGAATCACACGTGGTTGGGCCAGGATGAGGGTGGAAATGGGAATGGATATTTTTATTTAGTCAAGGGAAGAGGAGAATAGAAAAGAACTGACACTTTAAGGAAATAAGTTTAGAGACTAAAGAGGCCCACAGAAGCTGTGGACTTGAACTACCATTCTTTGTGCCCAGCTAAGTCCTAGGGTTACTTAATGATCTCATCTGTTAAGGTTTTTTTTATCTTTTTTCTCTCCAAACTTAAATCAACAGTAACCAAGGCACAAAGTCCCTCGACTAAGCTCTAAAGTCATCTGCTGGCTGCCCCTGGCAAGGGCTCCACACCTAGGCCCTTCCTGCTCATAGATGGCCACCTCCACTCATATTCATAGCAGAGATGACCAAAGGGGAGGAGTTGCTGGCCCTCCTGGCAGAAAGCAAGCCCAGTGAATGACTTGGAGGTCTCCAAGGTATCAGGGCATGCATCCTGTGGGTAGCTATCACTTGGAATTCTTGGGCCAGCCCCAGTGCGCTAGCAAATTTAACATTTTTTTGAGCAGCAACATGCCCATAACCAGCAGGAAGTAGGGACCAGCTAAAGAGCCTGTCTGAGTCTGAGTCTGTGCAAAGGCAACTGGAAATACCAGCCTGGTGAGTCCAGTCCCACCAGATACGTACCTCCAGGCCCAGGCCGGTTCCGGGGCCATTCACAGCTGCAGACCACCACCAGCCTGTTCACTCCTCCTGAACCACCCCCACCTACACACCTCTCCTGAGTCCCAGAAGAGGAAGAGAAGCCTTAGGTTTGAAGTGAGTTTAAGGGGCACCTATCTGCTCTGAGCCACCTCCTGGTTTTCGGGGCAGCACTTCTCTAGCATGTTAGGGTGAGGAGCAGGGAGACGAAAATGACCAAGTGTTTCTTTAGTTCATTGGGTCCCAACTTAATACTTTTCCGGTGGTTGCCCCTGCTTCTCAGGCTAAGAGTTAAGGACAAGATTGGGCCCAGCTGTAAGCCTCCCTGTTGGTTGCCGCAGCTTTTCCGGATCACACCGAGGGGCTGTTGGTACCCTCTGGAGGTAGGTGTTTCAAAAGTCACATGTCTGGATCCTTCGCAGGGCCCTGCAGAGTCCTCCTCATGGCATAGTTTCCTATGGTCTCTCTAGTGTCAGCTTGTGTCACCAGCGCACATCCCAAGGACCTCGATTAAGATAGGCCCACCCGCTGGGCAGTGACCTTGAATGGGACCCTTACAACCATCTCCAGCCCAGCTGCTTCCACAGCTCTGTTGCTGGGCCCATCAACCCTCATGCACCTCTGTCTCATCTTTCCTTTTCGGTCCTTTGGCTCAGGGAATTTGATTCATCAGTAAGCCCATGCGTCACATACATAGGTATGACCACACTTGATAAAATAGCCAGAAAACTCCGCTCTTTTGACATTAAAAGTTAAAATGGCCAAGATCACTCCAACAAAATAGAACATTGTAGTCGATTCAAAAATCAAGGAAAATAATATGTGGCTGAGAGCACTATGGAGCTGTGTAATTCTCTCCTAAGAACGTCTACATGTTGTGAACAGCTCCATGCAGACATGGACACCAAAACCAGCTGAACTATTTGGGCCTAGCTGAATCAGGCAACTTCCCAGACCACCTGGCAGTCATAAGGGACAGGACCGGTGGCTTCACAATCTTATCTAGTATGTGTTCATCTCTTTCTGCCCAAAACTGAAACCAAACTGTTATTCCACAGAGTATTAATCACATAGAAAGCCTGAAAATTCAACTCATTCTGCACAATGTGACTTTTTTAACTGAGGGAAATGTATTTTCCCTATTTTCATACTCTTATAACTCAAAAGGAGATTAAAATAAACTATCCATACACCTTCAAATAGTAAAAAATATCACCTTGAAGCTGAAGCCAAACATGAAAACATTTAGCTCAAGCAATAGGAATAGTGATTAGTGTTGTTCATTAAAGGAGTCGTGTCGCGGGTCCCTGAGATGCATGCAGAACTCATCATGACACGGTGGCTAGGAGGCTGGTTTTGCTTCTTCTTCCTCCTCCCCTTCTTTTTCTCCTGTTCCCTCCTCTGGATCAGTTTTCTATTGCTGCAAATTTAGCAGATTAAAATTACTACGAGCTCGGCAGGTTAAAACAGCACAAGTGTATTACCTCACAGTATCTTTCAGTCAGAAGTCTGGCCACAGACTTCTGACTGAAATTCTGAGTCAGAAGTGGCTCAGCTGGTTCTCTGTGTGGGCTGAAACCACACAGGGCTAAAATCGAGGTGTCAACAGGGCTGGGAGGCCCTGGGCATGAACTCGCTTCCGAGTTCATTCACGTTGTTGGCGAAATTCCCTTCCATGGAGGACTGAAGCCCCACTTCCTTGCTTTGGGTCAGTGTCGTTCCCAGCTCCTAGTGCTGCTACATTCCGTGGCTCTCGGCTTCTATCCTCCACCTCCAAAGCCAGCAACAGTGCTTCGAATCTCTGACCTCTTTCTGCCTCATTTTTCCGACTGGAACTTCTGCCTTCCTCTTTTGCTTTTAAGGGTTCATGTGATTGCACTGGGCCCACCTGGGTAATCCAGGATACTGTCTCTATTTTACCGTCGGCAAGTTGGTAACCTTCATTCCTCTGTGAAGTCCCTTCAGCAGTACCTAGATGAGCGTTTGATTGACTAATCAGGGGATAGGAATCTTGCGGGGACAGCTCTGGAATTCTGCCTGCCACACTCTCCTTCCTCTCCCATTTACTAAATTGATTTGTAGTTTAATTTTCTTTGTATAGATGGAGGTCCAAGCAATTTTAATACAGATTTCACTTTCCCTCTACTCTTCTGGTTTGAGGGGAATTCGAGCGGCAGCATCTCTGGCATGGCAGAAGCAGCACCGGGATTGCCACCACCAAGTGAGGGCTTGGGCCTTGGCCCAGCCTACGAATGGGATGACCTGAAAACGTCACCTTCATCTGCCTGAGGCTTGGATTCCTCGGTGGTAAAATGGAGATGATGATACACCACTTACAGAGTTGTTATAACGATTTAATGAGGTCGTGAGATATTTGGAAATGCTTTGTAACTCTAAATTGCTTCGTACATGTGCGCTACACAGATGTGCACACAAAAACTTGATTCAGTTCAAACATCGCCTCTTTTGTGAATTCTGAGTAATTAAGTTAAAGCGATTAGTCAGCTAAAATACCTTCCATTTATACACATAACAAAAACCAGAGTAACCTATCTAATAAATGTTTTAACAGATAAAGTTGGGCCAAATCACTGAATCACAGAGCTAAGGGTCATTAGGATCATTCTATTCAAAACTTTTACTTTTTAGACTAAGAAGCTGAATTCCAAGGAAATGCACTATGTGCCATGGGTTTGACCCGGGTGAGTGAGTAGACAAGCTGTCTCCCGGCTAAGTTCTCTCCACTTCCCCAGGCGAACTCTCCTTAGGGAGTAACTCTGCAAATTCGTTAACCGGGAATTTGTTTGCAATTCTGGGAGAAGGAAAGTTATTTGTTGACTTCTATAAGCCCTGCTAGCCTCGGAGAACTTTATTCTGTGACGATATTAATGTAGCTTAAAATCCTTAGTTGAAATAAAATTTCAAGATCCATAGTTTGCAAGTGCTTGTTAAATTCGATGTCTTAGACGCAGCAGAGACATTGATGTGTACCACTGGCCATTTTCACTTCTGGGCTCCTGGAGCAGCAGGCACTGGCTCAGAGGGAGGGCAGTTCCTGTTTCTCAGGGCTCCTAGTGGGCTTGTTACCCAGAGAGGCAGCTAGCAGCCAGAGGGAACTGAGGGTCAGATACAAACTCATCCCCAGAAAGGGGTTGAGAGCAAGCCTACAAAACCCAATTGGTTGTTGGATCTGAAAATGAAATCAGGGGTTTATACCCCTCCAATCATCTTTTCTCTTTCTAAAACATGACACTAATCACGTCACTTATTTGTTTAAAACCCAAATGTAGTTTCACACTCCAGATACAGACTCCTTAGCATAGTTTCCAATCCCTTCGTGACCAGACCCCCACTTCTTTCCTCGCCCACCCACCTCCAGCCTCTGCTCGTCTTCATCCCTCTGCCTGGCATACCCACCCTCCTTGCCCATTCTCCCTGCCTGCAACTCCACTCTTCACATTTCAAAATCCCTAGCATTCTTTAGCATCCAGCTGGTCCCACATCATCGCACCCTTCCGGAGGCCCACTTCAGGACTCGCTGTCAGTTCCCTGGTGCCCCCTTGACATTTTCCCATTCTCCTGGCACCGTTCTATCTTACATCGCCATCATTTACTGAAGCCAGGCCTTGAGGATAAGGACCACATCTTACTCAAGCTATTCCTTGAGGATAAGGAATAGCTATCAAGCTATTCCTTGAGGATAAGGACCACATCTTACTCATTTTTGCAATCCTTTCACCTACTCTGGTGCCATGCACATCGGTACTTAATAAAAGTTGGACAAATGAGCGAAAGAACGTTCTCAATTAAAAGCTGCTAAGCTCGTAAATTCTTCTGTGTCTCAAATCCAACAGCAGCTGGAATTTCTACTCCAAGAACAGAGTGATTAAATCACTGAGGCATTAGGAAAGAGAATATTTTTTGATAAATCTACGAACAATAGAAAGTATAACTTCTAAACAACAAAAAAGGAACATAAAACGTAAAGCTTTGAAAAAGAAAAAAAAAAAGTCCTGAGGTATTTTGCTACAATTCTGAAAAATAATCGAAATCTTAACCAGTATTTGGGCAATAACCCGACATTTTGTGCCTTTCAAAATACAAAATGTACCAACATAACCGCGGACCAATGATCAGACAAACCGTGTCACTGAAAAATCCATTATCAAATCCCATTTGCCCAAATTTCTCATTTCACATGAGCTATCATCTTGCTGCTCTCCTATGCACAACTTAAAAGCCTCATTATTAGGCACGGGGAGTGCACATTTGGATGAGTAGAGTGTTTGCAATTATATTTTAAGGTGCTTCCCAAAGCTCTAAAGTCAAAGCTATAAATGGCAAGATGGGCGATGTAATTGTCAACAGAATATGAAACGTCTGAAATTAGAGTTAGTTCTGCTCAGCCTTAAAGGATGTGTCAGCAGAGCATAAACATAAGAAAGGATCTGATGAGGGAGTTCAAGAGCAGAGTCAGAAAGCTGGGTGGCCTCAGGCAAGTCGCTTAACCTCTGTTGGATTGAATTTCTTCATCTAAAAAAGAGTGGGACTCAATAACCTCTGAGAGCCTTCTTAGTCCACAGAAGGCCAGAAAAATTCTGAAATACTAAGTAGAATATGAAATGGAATCAAATGTACCACCACCCACGGAGTTACACTATTTATTGAGCTGTTATTTTGTGCCAGGCTTTGTGCCTGCCACCCTACAAATTTGGGTCTTTATAACCTCACAAGTTGTGACAGTAATATGTAGTGAAATAAGTAAATGAGCATTAAATCCTCCAACCAATACAAACTAATTCCAAATTAGAAAAGTAGACCCATGAAGGGTATCCTCTGTCCTTTCGAATAAAAGTCAGATAATTTGAAAGAATCCACACTTAATAAGATTCCAGGGCTCTCAAGCTGGGACAACAAAACAAGCCTAGTGTGGAACAGGAGAACATATGGGTGGTGCTGATAACACGGGAGGTAAAAGGTTAAAATCATCATTTGAAAGCCCTTCCTTACACCTCTGAGTGTTACATCTGTCCCTTGTAAATCCCCAGACAGGTAGCTTTGACATAAGATGGAGACTAAGGAAAAGTCTTGCTCTGCTATGTCTAGCTTTTACACGTTTGTCTTTTAGCATGAACCTGTAATATGACACGATTTTTGAAATAATTTTCTACTTCTCCAAGTCTGTAAAAATAAGTTTCATTGTTCTTATACAAGTTGGCATTTGTATACAACTCAGAACTTCAGTTCTCTGGGCAGGGGGCTGGCCCGCTCTCTGAGTCACTGGGTTGTCACTGCCTACTGATTCAGCATTTGTTTCAGCCCATTGATTCTCTTCTCTGAGCCCTTTGAGCCCTCCCATACATGGGAGATCTTATTAAATTATTAAGGAAGACAATTTAGGTGATACAAACTTTAACTCTTCATGAAGAGGACAGTTTCCATTCAGAGAACTGCAAAATGGGGCTGAAGACAAGAAGATTTTATAAGAGACAGAATAAGGAACAAGGAAGAAAGAAACAAATAGAAAATATCTGATTGGCTGGGGCCATTGTAGTCAAGCTTGTTTGGGGTGAGAAGGAACAAGGAAATAAGCATAGAGGCCAGATTTGGCTTGGTGTTCGCAAATTGGTTGACTGTATTTATTATGTGTCTGGTCAAGTGCAGCATTTAAGGGATGCAAAGTTTCAGTTTGCTGACAAGGCACCCCAGGTAGGAGCAGCTCCATCCTGGGCCTAAAAGTTTCTTTCGACAGTCCCTACAGCCCAAGTTCCACTCACAGATGGTATCTGTGGGTTGATCAGGTATTATTACTCATTAGAGTCCATGGCTGGTCCCCATTTATAGCCCCCCTTGCACTACCTGTTTAGTGCACCCTAGGCAGGTGCCTAAGGGGTAACAGGACGTGCTACATGCGGCACTTGCCCCCAAGACGGACACTCACACTCTGACTTTATTAATCAATGGTTTCTCATCATTTGCTCCTCTAGATTGTAAATTAGTATAGATTTTTATTTTAGAACCATATATTTGTAATTTTTTTCTCAGTCCATGAACCTTATCCTAATTGACCTTGTTCTCTTTATTCCAATCAAGACAACAAGGCAGTTCTCGTTTTCTCTCCTTTCGTTTTGACAGCGCAATAAAAGGTTTATGATGGGTGTAGTTGGGGGACTGGTCTATGTAGTGGCTGAACTGCTACTTGAATTCCATTTCTTACCCAACAGGAGGCATGTGATGGGGACAGACCATAAATAGAGCTTCTCCTGAGAAGTCAGATGTGATGGAACAGAATGCCATCCTGCTACATCTTCTGAGCCAGCGAGGGTCCTGAGCTTGAACTGAAGTGCTCCACTGTACCTGTTCCTTGTGGGTGATAAGCAAAACGGCAAGCCCGTGTCTACAAGCCCATTGTTGAACTATATTGGCCATAAAATGTGCTCCCTGTGGAATCTGGGATGATGGCTTTCTAAACCCTTAACAGTAATTCTCACTAGCCACTTCTCTGCTTGACTTTAATAAGAATTAACTGATTTCCCATTTATTATCTGTGTGACTTGTAGCAAGTTAAGTTTCCCCATCTGTAAAATTGGAGGGGGATATTTATTATAGGGTTGTTGTGAAGATTAAATAGGCACATATACATAAAGCATACAGATCAGTGCCTGCAGCATAGTAGGCACAATGTAATTGTTAGCCTTTCTTATCATCAAAGCAAAAAGTCATGATTTCATTCACTCTAAGTATTGAACAGATTGGCGTGCTTTGGAGTGGTCTAAGAAGTTTTGTAAGTTTAATGGGCCTCCTTATAAAAGATACAGTGACTCTTCCTGTATCACATTAACTAGAAATAAAGCCACGTAGGATCCTAGAGCTCTCTTCCTCTTTTAGTTGGGTGTACAAACCTAAGAACTATCTGTAACAGAAGTCTTCCACAAGGCAGGTAAGCGTGCACCTTGTCAAAGTGGTTACAGAGGCACTTCCCCAGCTTTCCGGTTCACAGCTACTGCACTCGCACTCAGAATTACAGAACTCGGAGGACGAGACAGCTAGGCTTAATCAACTGAATAAGAAAAGTCTATAAAAATTTTTGCCAGTAACTCAATCATAAACTAATACAAAGTTGGAGTGTTTAGGTCATCATGTTCTTGTTCTGTATTATAAAAAGGTTATATTCCTCTAACTAAAATTAAATCTGGAAAAACTGGTAATTGTGGGCTTATTTCTAAGACTTACTTCTTGGCCCTGCCAGATAAAGGGATCATGAAGCTACAGAATAAACTATCTTCTCAGTGAAAACGTAAATTCTTTAAAGAAAATGAAGCAAAAATTTACTGTAGGTTGTCTTTGGGACAAATGTCCTTTAGGTATATTAGACAAAATTATTTTCCCTCACCAACATAGACAGAAAAGCAGCCTTTCCAAGCCTTAGGAGAAACCAGGAAAGACAGAAGGCTTGTACTAACCGTTATCTATTTTGTTAAACATAAAATAAAAAGATTCAAGAGTCTCTTTCGTTTAAAAAAAAAATGTAAAATGGTTAGAAACAAAACTAGATGTACTGCCCTTCCTCCTTACCACCCATAAAAACACTGATTTGGAAAATATGAGCATCATTTCATGGGCTAAAAGAGAAAACGTTTCCATCAAGATCGTTTTCACAAAGCGCCCAGGCGAGTCGCTTAATACACACTAGGTATTGCCTGGTTTACTTCTCCCCACCCTCCTTAGGGTCCCTATGGCAGGTGGTGATAAAAGTTACATTTTTCCAATATTATCAAACTTACTGTACAAGGCTGACTGGACTGGCCACTGTTTAGCTGCATGTGACAGGCTGCACAGGGTCGTCAGAGGAGGGGCCCACGACTTGGGTCTGAGCCCCAACTCTGCTACATACTAGCAAGTCCAGGGACGTCATATGGCCTCTCAAGCCTCACACTCCTCATGAATTAAATGGAAATGCTAATGATACTTTTATTAATAGTGTTTTCAAGATGCTCAAATGAGATAACTTTTAGGAGAGGCCTTCTTGAACTTTAAAGGGCTGTTTAAATGCTCTTTATCTATGAACCTTGTGTGGATGAAAGGCAGGGATTTGCAGTTCCAATCAGTGGATGGAAGGAAATAGCTTTGACATTGGTAACTGATTAATACCAAAACTTCATCCCATTATATTTGCTCATTGCTCTAATTGATGTAACTCAACAAATGGGTCTCTGATCCTTCTTAGCTTGCTCCCTATATCTATCTTGTTATAATGATACATCATTAAAGTCCTCACTTTCAATATTAATACTTTATAACATTTGTGTCCTCCATTACTACTACTTTTAATATGCTGAAAATCAGCTCCTGGGACAATATTATCTCTGAAACTACCACCAAGTCTCAGGACTAGAATAATCCCTGGGTTTCAAGCAGGCAATGACAAAAATATGGTTCATTTCCAGCCCAGTAAACTTTCCCGATAGAAAATAAAAATTAGTTTCATTTGATATGTCTGAGTGGCCATCTGCTCTTTGTGCCTTCTCGGAGTGTCTTTTTGGGTAAAAGAACTTGTCTCTTTCTTGTAACTTCTCTTAGGACATGTGCTTTGGGTGGAGCCACCCCTTCAGGGATGGACACTAAGGGCTGCTGGTTTTTCAGATAGGTTTCAGACATACCTTTTCCAATAACAGAAAATCCAATTACATAGCTTGAACGAAGGTGATTTATAGTCCATGTAATAGATGCAATCCAAGGTTTCACGTACAGCTTGATATTAAGTTCAAATTATAAGGGGACCCAGTGTCTCTCAACGTCTTGGCTCTGTTCCTTTAATGTTGGCTCATCTGAGGAGTGCTCTCCTCTCAGGGCTGCCTGGTGGCTGCCAGCAGCTATATCCTTCCTTACTCAGGAAGGGTCTTTGTTCTAGCATTACCATCCAAAGTCCTGATGTTCGTTCTTCTTGGATCGGCTTGGATCACATGCTGGCTCCAGACCAGCAGATAGCCAAGATGACTGGCTCAGCTCCAGTCATATGCTCCACTCCTGAGATTGGTGACCTTGGAGCACATACATCTCGAACACTGGTTAGGGCAAAGGGGAGATACATATTTGGGAGGCAACCACACGTGTCCACTCCATTCTGTAAGTGATTTGGATTTTAGCATATGTGATAGTGGTTTAGTTTTTGGTGTTTTTATCGTGTGTGTTCTCTTCAGGATGGAGAAATAAATGTTGGCAAAGGTAGTTATGGATTGACACCTCTCTCTCTACAATAAATACAAGTTATAATCCTTTAGATTTTGAAATGTATATTTTTATATTAAATTATCCAAATGATTTACTGTTTAAGTGCCCACATTCTAAAAGAAAAACATAAAATGTCAAACATTCCTAAGAATGAGGAAAACAAGAGTATATAACTTGACTTTAGTAAATATTTAGCACTGAACATAAATTTCCAGTCTTAATATTTCCTACTTAATTATACCTTCAGCCTCAGAAAAAAAAACTCACAGAGAAGCCATTTTCAAAGGTTTAGACTTTTATTCATTTAACTCTAGTAGCCTTTTATATTTTAATTTTCAATAATGAATACCTTTGCCTTTTATATTTGGAGTGAAATCTTTTCAGCCCTTTAAAGTTATCTGAACTTACAAATAGAAAGGTATCACAATCCATTTCCAATTCACAGGGGTTTGTGAGTATAAATGTACATGCACAGAGATCACTTCAGTACCCGACAGTGTCAGCCATGGCCAGGACTCCAAAATATCACTGACTGTCCTGCATGATGCCTCGAATGCCACCTTATAAAAGGGCCATTCATCTGGATTCAGGTACTGCATATATAGTAACCTCAAAGTGAAAAAAAAGTTTAATGCTCAATTCCCCAACGACTAGCCAAGTTCTGAAGAAGTAATAATATTTGATAGAAGGTGCCAAGGCCAAAAGCACCTGAGGCATAAAGGTTTACGAGAGAGCGTGGGAAGCAGCAGGCACAAGTTACTGTTCAGGGTCTAGACAGAGGAGGGCACTAAGGGCAGACCTCCCTCTGGCCAGTGCCAAACCAGTAAGTAAACGTGCTCTGTGGGTATGGATAAAGTGGAAAATAATTGAAATGTGACATTGCAAGAAATCAGATCTCATAAAAATGAGACTTTCTTCTGAGTTTCCTTTCTTCTAAGGAAATACACTTTAACCAGAGAAATATTTACTTACCATTAACAACAACATTCTATTGTGTAAAGTAGAATAGCCTTTCAATTAAAATATTCCTTCAACAGGTTTTTCCTAATGGGGAGAACTAAGGTTTACATATGGCTACTAAACGCTCACCAAAATAAGAGAAAAATTCAGATTTTCAATTAATTTTTTATAATGATTAAAGTACATGTAGGAAAACAAAAGGATTTATATAGTTTCATTACTGTCGTTTATTTCTGGATCATGCACAGAAACAATTCCACTCGTACATTTATTGTATTATTCATTTATTTCAGTGCTCACAATAAAATGGCCACCTTAATTTGAATATTTGAAATTCGAAGTATTGTATTCATTGCTGTTAGTACGCTATCTGAAGTGGAACTCCAGGTAATTTACTTGTAATTAGGATTCAGACAAATGTCCACGCTTCCAAATAACCACACAAAAACTGGAAAAAGTGGCAGAGACTGATTAATGTAGGGCAAAATCTTGTATTCAACAACACTATGACTGCAATGAAGGAAAAGCCAACAACGTGAACCATAGGTTTTTGCATTCTGCCTTGCCCGAATAAATTTCACAAACTCAAGAGAGACCTTCAAGCTTTTAACATTCCTCACTCTTTGGGGAAAGGCAAAAGCAGCATTTCCTTCTGTGCTAAGAACATGAGGCTAGTTGTCAGGAGACCTGGGCGAAAACCCTGGCTCCAGTGACCCTGCAACTCTATTTTCTTGATTCTACAAATTAGTTTGCTCTAAATCATCTCTGGTGCTAATTTCCAATTCATAGGTCCTGATTCTTAGGAAACTGATGCTGAAAGAGTTCATCAGATCATACCAGTGGCTCTCATAGTGTGGGTCCCGGGGCTTCTCCACCTGAGAATTCTTAAGAAATGCAAATTTGGGGGCCCTGCCCTCGATCTACATAATTAGTAATCTCTTTTGAGAAGCAAGTCCTCCAGGTGATTTCTGATACAAACTATACAGTTAGAGAACCAGTAGATTAAACCAAAACTACGTTTAAGAAATTCGCAGTTCTAAACGCAAGGTAAAATAAATCAATCTAAACTCCATTGTTAGACTGTTTATCGGGTACACATTTTCCAGAGAGGTAAGATTTAGGACAATCTTAAAAAAGCTACTAAAAGTCAATGAAATGGTTTTACACCTAATTAGAAAAGTTAGAATTTTTAATTATTTCTTATTTTTCCAAAGTTATTTATTAAGAAAAAAATCATTTATAAACCATAAAGACTCTCTTTAATCCTGTGAATAATTATTTAATGAAAGGCATGTTCGGGTTTGTAACATATGCTAAAAGATGAATTTCATCAATATAAAATATTTTAACAGCACGTGGTAAGGGGTTTTTACACTGATAACATAATAAATTGAAGTTCTGCACATTATAGTAACTGTAGTGGCTTTTCATAGTGACTACTTTGGTTTTCAATTTCTAATGTTATAAGAACCAAGAAAAAGTCACAATATGGACATATGGCTCCATAATCTACTCTCTGAATAAATTATAATTGTAATTGAATATTATAATTACTTTATACATAAAATAAATTAATAAAATTATAATTATAAATTATTAAATAAGCTATTAAATAAATAATACTTTACCTTGCCAAAGTATCCCGATCTTTCTTAAATTAGGTCACCATACACTAAGAGGTCTTCTTCAACTTAACAATCTATTCAGTATTTTCTGAGATTATTAAGAATTAGGCTATTTGGAGGAAAAGACCTATCAATTGCACCATGCTATGTTTTAAACATGGTCCCCATGACACTGTAGATGAAATGCCTCAAATAATACAATGAAAATCATTGATTTGGAAAATGTAAAAATCTGAAATATACTTTTTATAATGTCTTTCCCAATATTACAGTTTTAAAGAAAAGATTAAAAAATCTAATCAGGAATAAGTGACGATAATATGACAAAACCTAAGCAGCTGAGTCCCGACAAGAATCTGTCAATGAAGTATCTTTTTGGATTTGTTTTGTTACAACAGAAACTTAGTTCTTAAAGCACTTATCCAAAGTCAACGGGCTTGTTTTATTTTATTTGAAAACAAAGTCATTCCCAGAGCAGACAGCTTAAACTTAGGAAGATGTCACTACAAGAAAGGGCTTAAATTCACTGCAATCATCTAGGACTCAGATACCAGTGTCAGCATGCCCTAAACTAATTCACTTTAATAAGTCTAATAACAAAGTACAGCTCAGGAAATGCTAAATCAGCTTATATACGAATACACATTTAATACTGGATCTTATCTTCGCTGCATTTTTAAAGCTTCCTAACAAACTGACTGCAGTGATAAACTGTAGGTGCACACAAGACACAATTTTAGACAAAAGAGCTATTCAAATACATCTTTGACAACAGGTAAAGGTATAACTATACTAAAGAAACACTAGTAAATTAAGTTTTTTTCACAAATTTTTATCAGTGTATTCAGGTGTTGGAATTTTACAGTATTTTCACAAAAATTCTATAAACCAAGAAACTGAACTGGTTAAAAAGGATGACAAAATGAAAGCAACATTTAACATAGTTTTTATTTAATTTTGGTAAGTGTAGAATGTAATGGTTTCAAGGCAGACTCTGGATTATTTCAGTCACGACTCAATAGTTAACATGATTCTGAAGAGCAGTCTTATCTTCAATATCTACCCACCCCTACACAGACACATCTAGAGAAATCCATGTACACATATATTAGTTTTCAAAAGCTCAATATTTTCAACAACTCTAGAATTCAGATTCTATATTCTCACACACTTCAAAATCATCCATTTGATGTAGGATATAACTATGAGGAGAAAAAAATTCATGCAATGATACTCAGGTTTTTTGTTAAAAAAACGTAAATACAACATTTGATAATTCAATGCTATATAAAGTGCATTAAATAGCTAAAATAAAACAAGGGCCAATTTTATCATGAATTAATAACACATTTATTGTCTTGAAACCAAACAGGCCCCAATTTTTATCTTTCTGAGTCAGCTCTCTATAAACTCATTTCTCTTAAACTTCCTGTGTAATAAAAACCAAGATATTTCATTTCATCTTTGCTTCTTTACAAGAGATGGCAGAGGGCTCAAGGTAGGTTATGTTCGTGATGATTCAGAGTCAGAAAGTACTTCTTCTTGAGCAGAAGGTTCATAATCTCCTGCATTTTCAGCCAATTCAATATCTAACTCATCATTACTTTCTGCACTGTAATCAACTTCTTCAAGGAATCGAGGTTCATCTTCATCCAAAACATAAGTAGTAGGGCTGTAGCCAAAGCACACAGAACATATAAGACTTCATTAGATTTTAAGGTGCTAGCATAAGATTATTTTGGCCACACTGGATTAATCTTGATTTCAGTATAATAAAAGTAGTTGAGTTAACTTTTAAAATGTTATCCAAATGAGCAAGTGATTTATAATAGTTCAACCTCCCCTGCATTGACAATAAAGGGTAAATGCTAATTTTTAACTGTATTACAAAAGTGTCAATATACATCCTACAATTAGACAGCAACAAAAAACAACAGGCTCTCTCATTAGGTTACTTCTTTGAAGGATTTCATCAATTTGCAGGCTTAAAATTTCTATTTTAATCACTGTAAACCACGCAACAGCTCTTTTCCATAGGCTTCATTAAAAACTGTATTTAATTGGGTCCTCCAGTTATGCACTGACACTACTTACTCTGAGTCTGTAAAGTGATCATTTGCCATAAAGAGAGCCCATATACCCATCCTCACAGTTTCTATCAGTGAAAAATAAAAATGAAAAACAAGCGAACACTCCACACCCAGATTAATTACTTTCCCTTGGGACTTAGAATAAGATATCTGCTTAAAAGCACTAAGTGCTTCTAAATATTTCATTAGGTAAATTCTTTGGGGTTAAGACAACCTTTCCACTAGGGTAGCATATTATTTTGTCAAAAAATAATTGTGTGCTGATTTCTCTCCATTTGGGAGATTTTACACACACACACACACACACACACACACACACACACACAGAAACACTACAGGAACATTTCAATGTCCCCATTTTGTGACCAAAACTATCTTAATTTCATACAGATGTATTCCACCTGCTTCCACGAAAATTTCCCATAATTGATGCAATTAAAAGCCATAAAATCAGACAATAAAAAGGGAACAATAATCTGTTAAAATGAGCAGAGAAGCAGATGTCATTAGGCACCTAAAATGAAAGAATTCCTGCAACTGCTATTAAATTTGGGTCAGCTATCTGGACATTTGGGCAAGAAAGACAAGTTAATAGATTATATGGCTCTAGCTTTCTAAAAAGAAAGCAAAACTCATCTGGTTAGAGTATCCTTTTTCCTAGAATTGTTTTGATTGTGCTTATTAAAGAAAAGAGAAAAATATACTACAAAACCATCTTGATCTTATATATAGCAAACTTCCTCTTACAAGTTCTGAGCTTGCACTGTGATAGAACAGTCCTGATAAATCAAGCTGAATGGCTTGGAGGGTTATGTGAGACTTTACAACACACCTCACACTCACAAGAACAATTTCACCACTTTCAATTACGCAACTAAAGAATTTATCGTTGACTGTTAGGTCTTTGGCGGGGGGCAGGGGGGAGGCGGGAAGGTTAGATTAAAAGAAAAAATTTGCCTTTCAAAATGACAAATATTCTTTCTTTGTTTTGAAAAACAATAACTCATTCCTCCTTGACCTTGGTATTTCAAATTCTCAGGGTGTCCCAGGGAGTTCTGAGACTGAAGCAAAGGAGGAGGAAAGAGAAGTGAAGAGAGAAAACAAGAAAACACAAATCTCTTGCCAAATACTTGCTTGTTTTCTTCCTGGAGACTGTTGTAATAAGAAGAAATAATCACAGAAATGCAAAGAAGGAGATAGATTTGCTCAAGAGCCACATAGTACACTGGTACAGGGGCTGGGGAAACCAGCCAGGCCTGCAGAAGCCGACTCCAGTGACCAGGTGCAGAGGCCAGAGTGGCGTAGACGTCCAGCGGCATCATGGGCTCTCCTAGCGGGCAGGAAGAGCACAGAATCCACATGGTGGATGGGTGGGCAGGCAAGCATGGTTCGGAAGATCTACAGACAGCAGAATTTCATACACATATACATACACCCCTCCACTACCACCAAGGAAAACAAGACTGACATAAACGAAAATGGGTGCAGGAAGCCCAGCCACTATACCGGGGTCAGAGCAAAGACCTAGTTCTACAACAGGAAGCTGGACACTAGGAAATTTATCTGCCTGAACTAAGGGAAAGGGTCTAAAGAAAAAGCCTCGTCTTATAAGCTATTAAATCAGTGAGGAAACAGAAAGAGAGAAGTATAACTTAGGAACAACAAAGATGCCCAGGATTCCAGACAAAAGAGTTCCCAGACAGCAAGGGGACTTGGACAAATGCTTGGTATCAGAGGCTGGTAAGCACTTATAAGACAGAGAAGCACAACCGGGACGATGACAAGCTCCTAGAAATTTAAAAAGAAATTCTACAACAGGGAACATTCAGGGCTCTAGACCCAGATAATAACTTGACCTTTTCAGTTCTTAATCTTGGCTCATTCATATGCTGATTGTAACATGAACTTCATTCATGTTCTAGCATTACCCAATCTTATACTCAGGAGTAGACCAGTTTCATACTCATTCCACTCCCGTAAGCCACGCTGGCCCTAATGTTTGACTCCTGCCTCTGCAGGTCCTAACAAAATCATGCTCCTACTTTATAGCGGAAGAGAACATCCAGCAATGGTGATGGGGCCATCAGTGCTAAATCTGTGTCTGTGTGTGTGTGTGTGTGTGTGTTTGGGGTGCGGAACGGGCAAGAAGGGAGAGGAGAGATCAGCAGATCTAGTTGTAAGCAGCTGGGGAAAGGTAAGGAAGAAGATTGCAACCCCCATCGCTCCACTGAAAGCAGCCTTCTTATTGCTATTCCAGTTGCCACTTTCCAGTCCATTTTTTCCTAGATTTCTCTGCTGTACTTAGCTGTGGTGAGAATTCTGACACACCTCTCTTCTGGTTTGCTTCATTCCCCTGTTTTTCTTAATGCTGACTGAGTACCCCTCATCCTTTGTGTATGCGTCAAAAATAAGTGCTTATAAAAAGGCTCTCACTGTTCTTATATACACACCCTCTTTGAGTGAACTCATATATTTTAATTTACCTTCTGATCATTTCCAATTCCAAATTTCTAGCCCCACCTTCTCCCTTGAACTTCTCCTGTGTATGCATGGACTCACTAATATGTTCACATGGCTATCTTGCATGTTCCTTGAACGTAACATGTTCACAACTGAATTCATTGTTCTCGCCACCAAGCCTTCTCTTTTTGTAGTTTCTCAGTATCATTCACTGAGTCATAAAACCAAAATTCTCAGCAAGTAAGTCTTGCCAATCAATTTCCAGACCACTCCTTGCCTCACACTTTACAAGCCTTTACTGACATTGTTTCCTCTGCTTCAGACATACCTCCCACCTTTCTTCTCCCAGCTACTCATATTTCTTTTAAACCACAACCTAGGCTCATCTTTCAACTTTCTTCCTTTCTAAAGACCATCTTGAGATAAGAGCCCTTTCTCCATATTCCCTTTGTACCCTGCATGAACATTATCCGATGACTTCTTGTATGCAGTGAAACCATCTATTTGGGAGCCTGTCTCCTCAGTACTAAATCGTAAATGTCGTAAGGTCAGAAACTGACTTACCCATCTTACTACTGCTTGTCATGTCCTGGCAGTGCCTGACACATGGTTGGCCTCAAACAAAAGTTTGCTGAAATCTTTACGAGAAGCCAAGAGGTCCACAATCACCAATTTTCACATTACCAACCCTCTCCCACTTTAGCAAAAACACTCAAGGCACAAGACCAACCACAGCAACTCAGCTTTACTTTTAATAATTATTCCAACATATGTTTTAAGCACTTTGCAACTTAAGTTCCTTCATATACATTATCTCACTTAAGAGAAATACTTTAAGGTAATCTGCCCTAGGATTATAAAATAATCAATCCCTTTCCATTAGCAGATAAGAATTCAGACATTATTTCAATCAAAAAAAAAGAATGTCTAATCAGCATTTAATTCTTTCCCATCACTATTACTTTGTTTTCCCATCACTATTTCCTTGTTCTCCTCATTTTCTTCACTTAACTTTACTCTTTTTGTCCTGTTTTTGCTTCATTCTTCAATAGCTGTCTCAAATACACTTGCTTTAACATCTTTCTGTTATGGATTTTAATTCTTAGGGTAAAGATGACTAAGCCAAAAACAATGTAATAAGAAATATTTCAGTCTAAAAGAGAATAGCATTTTAGTCCAAAAACAAATCCTCCTCAGGCTGCTTCATGAAAAACATCAAAATCATCAGCCAAAGGGCCTTCTCACAAGATTAATGCATTCAAATTCTCTGCTATATGCTATCATTATGATGCAGAAAAGCTTTATAATTACAACTGATTTCTAAAGATAGCAAAAAGTTGATTCAAAGTTTTCTGGCTATCCTTATATTAAACTATTAAGCACTGCACAAAATTAAACCTAAAAGATTCCCCATTTTCCTCAAATGTACACCCATCTGCTTCCATTAGAGCTGACTGGACATCCGTGACATCAGAATGTGGATCTTCAGCTCTGTTACCTATACGAGCATGAAAGAAACAAACACTGCATATGGAGTCAGAAATTCTGCGTCTGTGCCTCTGCTCTTCTACTAACCAGCTGCGTGACCTTCAGCAAGTCACCTACTCTCTTCGAGCACTGGATCTGCTCAGGTGTAAAGCCAGGATAACACAAGCCCTACTACTTCACAAGGTTGTTCGGCTCAAAGTAGGTATATTTATAAACTCTTAAGCTGTACAAATATAAAATGTTATTATGACATGAATAAAACCACCTTGTTATGGAAAAAAGTAGTAAATCAGTCCTTCTCAATTCCAAAAGAGCCTAGACAATAAGCTGAATGGGACTAAAAACACTGTTTTACCTTGCAATTCAGAGTCATCCCTTAACTTTGCACTCTGCTACAATTTTGAGACTAACATACCTGTTTTAATACAGTACGATAAAGATATCCTGGGAGAGAATATCTGAAACTGATGCACAAACAGAAAAATATTCTATTGCCCAAATTATAAGCAATCTGTGACTTGCTGATTGTATCTTTCTTGTGTTGAAATATCAGGACTAAGGTGAAAGCAAATGCCTATCTACACAAATATTATAGAATATTTTATTTACATAATTTGATTCCTATCTTATTAGAGATATAGCATTTACCATATATCACAAAGTAACAAAATTATCCATAGAAAATACAAAGAACAATTTTTGCCTATCTTAAGTGACCACAGCATACACACAAGTACTTGGACACACGTGCACATGCACATAGACACATTCAGAGTTAGTGTACAGAATATCTAACCAAAAAAATATTTATCTATTTGGGGGGAAAAAAAGGAAAGAAAGTAGCTAATCTACTGGTACTTGGTTGAGGAAAAAAAAAAAACGGATAACTAAGCTGCCTTTGGGAAACGGTAATACAATTAGATGCAATTCCTGTTTATGCTGGGAATTACTAGATGCATGATCTTGGGTAAATTCATCCCTGAGCCTCGGTTTACACACATATATAAAGGGGTTACAATACCATCTGTCTCTGATCATTCTCAGAACACTAGAATCTCTGAGACAATAATTAAACTTAACACAAATTCACAACGGGCGAGCATGTCAGGCGTCCCAGGACCACTCCAGATTTAGTGATTTGCTAGGGACTCACAGGATTCAGCACACAGTTATATTCACAGTTATAACTTATTACAGTGAAAGGATACAAAGTAAAATCAACCAAGAGAAAAGGTGCGTGGGGCAAAGTCCAGAGGAAACCAAGGCCAGGCAAGGGCAGCTGCTAATAGGCAGAGAAGTCATCAGAGCTTTCAGCAATTTCAAAGGATTGTAGGCAAAAATTGGAGTTCAGAGCTGCCAAGTTTCCTGAAAGAAGGGAGTTGTAGAGATGTGACCCCAACAGTTTTCCCCTAGAGGCATCTGACATATTCTTAAAATACACAGTACATAAGAGGCTGAAAAGCAAAGCAGAAAGCAGCAAAACAAACAAAACAAAATAAACACAGATTTTTTTTGGCAGTCTTGTGGTGCTGAGGAAAGGAGAAGCCCTAGGCCTTCAATTATGACCTCTGGAGGGCTATGACCTAGAAAGGAGGGAGGAGTAAATCAAGGGTTAAACAAGTTCCACAAGTTTTGCAAACCCACCTCAAGTCAGCTAGGTCCCTCAGTGGACTGAGATCTGCCCTCCTCTACAGCCTGCTAAAGTATAGAATGAATCCCCTTTGAAGGAATATGTATTCTTCCTTATTCTGATATACTATATTCTTATTTTAAATTCTCAAACAGACACATGACAGGAATAACTTCATTCTTCTAAGAGGCCACTAAGAATATATCACATAAATATCTATAAATATATATGGTCAGCAAATTACCTATATTCAGAAATGAGTGACAGAGGAACAAAAGAATGGAGGCCCAGTCCAGAGAGACTGCCCAGAGAACACCCCATTGGAAGTTACAGAATCTCTCCTGCATCCCAGGAGACAAAGGACAAGGGGCCATAACCTATAGCTGGTTTATTATGGCCACAGATGCTTATACAGAAGGTACTACCCTAACCTACCCACAACCTCAGCCTCATTATGCCATCATTATAATGTTTATGTCCAGAAGTTCATGAATCTAATTATAACAGACTAAATTCTGGGTAAGCACATGCACACTAGGCAAAGAGTTATATAGCAGGCAAGTGTCAATCAAAATGCCCTCACATGCCAATCACCTAGGAATGCCTTTGTAACCACCCACCACAGCCCAGATGTAATAAAGACCTTCCCACTTCTGCATTGTTATAGCCCTCTTCACTGAGAACCAGCTCCTCCTTTGGCAGGCACTCTTATCTTTTATCTTTTTACCTCCCAAATTACATAGGGCTACAGCCTTCCTTGGCATAGCCTGTCTCCTTCTAAATATACTTTTAATAAATCTTACTTTTTCTAAATCTCACTGACCTATAACTCTTTGCTACGTCAATGGGACAGAACCGAGGAAAATTCTAACTGCACTTCTGCATCATGACCCACCCATGCAACTGGGGCACCCCAAGTGGTAACAATATGATCTTCAATTACATGGCATGATTTACCTGCCTAGAAAATCCCCCAGTAGTAATTATAGCTATAAGAATTTTCTACATGGTAGCCATAAATGACTCTCACAAATATAAATCAGACTAAAGTATGTGTATTACAGTCACTAAAAAGGAAGATCTTTTAAAATTAGCTTGATTAAATGGTAAACTGTACATTAAAAATAAAGCACATTAAGACCAGTAAGCTTTACTACATAGCTAGGTATTAGATACTGCTAATATTTGGCCACAAAGGATCTATATTGACAGAGACTCTCTCCTTGACCAAACTTAAGACAGGGTCCTCAAAGTCCTCTTGCAGATTAAGCCCTGACCTTAGAGTCTGACCTTAGGTTCTGACCTTAGTCCAGAGGCTCTGCCTTCTTACTCCAGTTTCAGCAATAATCCTTTTGGGTCAGTTTATCAAAAATCCCCCACTCTCAATATCCAATCGCTCTGGCCTGCTTTCAGCAAAATTCTGTCAAGTCTGTTTAGCCAGCATCTCCCTCACCGCCCCCACCCCAACACGTTTCTCCTTAGTAATTTTCGATCCATCAATCCCCACTCTACTCCTTAGTTATAAATTTCCATTTTTCCTCATGGTATTCAGAGATAAGCCCAACTTCTCTCCCCTACTGCAAAACTTCATGTAGCAGTCCTCTTGAATAAAGTCTGCCTTCTCATTCTTCAACAAGTATCATGAATAATTTTTTTCTTTAATAATATTACTTTTTCTCAGGACAAAGAGTTACTATATACTTATAAACACTATCTTCACATAAAGAAAGTATGAATAATATAGAGTTTACTATTTCATTCTAGTATTAATAGTCTGCAGCAATCAATATAACTAACGATAACTTCAAGGCACTCTCTTATAATGCTAGGGACAGAGGTTAGATAGAGCCTTTAACCAAGGAACATCATGTTTACTTGTCCAGAGACCTACAGTCATTTCCTATATCTTATTAGAAAAGTGCCCTATCTTTATCAAAACACATCAAATTAGAATTTTTTTTAAGTGGTAACACAAAGTAGAACTAATGCTAAGCATATTTTAGAGGCTTTCTCCATCTTAAATCCTATTTACTTTATTAGGTGCATTAGGAAAAATTTCTCATCAAATTTTCTAATGTTCATGCTGTATGCACAAAACAATATTAAGTACTGATACATGCTATAATATGGATGAACCTCAAAAACGAGCAATGTGAAAGAAGTCAGACATAAAAGGTCACACACTGTATAATTCCATTTATTTGAAATAACCAGAATAGGTAAATCCATAGAGGCATGAAGCAGACTAGTGGTTGCCAGAGGCTGGATGTGACTGCTTAATGAGTATGAGGGTCTCTTTCGGGTGGGGATAAAAAAATGTTTTGGAATTAGATAGAGGTGACATATGGTTGCACAATATTGTATGTACCAAAATGCCACTATGTTGTTCACTTTAAATGGTTAGTTTTATGCTGTGTAAATTTCATCTCAATTAAAAAAAAAGTCTAAATATTGTTTGATTATAAGACAGTAATTAGGCTTCATTTAAACATGGGCATATTTTTTATTATGATAAAATATTGTAAAGTTTGGTATTTTTCAACTTCACTTTCCTATAATGTTTTAACATACACAAACTTCAACTACTTCTTCCATATGCCTAATATAGTGAAATTTCTTCATCACTGCAATATCCTAATGAGAAGTATGGTTAAATGTTTTATCTGTTTTCCAGTCTTTTAAATGAGGGTCACTAATAAGACTATTTAATAGTTCAGGTGACAGGTAAAATAAAAAGACTTTTTTGAAGTCCAAAAAATACTATAAGCTTTTAAATAAGTCTTACCAATTTTCCCAGCTTTGACCTAAGAAGAGTAGCACACCTCCTCAGAAAGACATAATGCAGACTTAGTGTATTAGATGGAATTTTTATGATATAACCAATACAACTTGATAAAATTAAAATGATTTATATGTGGTAAATTCCAATGAATGTCCTGGTATATACAACATAATTAATTTTCAAAGACAGGTTTCACTGAAAATGAAGTTCTATGACTTGTGGTAAACATCGGTGGATCTCAAAAGATACTAATGTGAGAGTAAAAGAATAACGTTTTAAAAAGGATAACCCATAAGGAAAAGAAAATTGGAGAGGAGAAAAGAGCAAAGAAGAGATATCAGCAACATGCTGGAAGATGGAAGAAGATGGATGAAACAAATGGGCTTGAGTTCCAACCTCCTTTACTTTGCTAAGTACCTACAGTAGGAGAAGCTTAGGAAAAACATGCTATTTGCCTCACAAAGCCCTAGAAAAGTTCAGGAATTGGAAATACTGGTTATCAGGGTGTAACTGAAACCAGAAGAACTGGTTAAAAGGTTTTTATAGAAAGCAGTTAAACTTTCCGATCTCCTTCCTCAGGTTATCCTCTAGTTCAGAAACAAGAAAAGTTAACTTTGTAAAGACTTATCAGAGGGGCTATTCACTTAGGGCCAAAAGTCAGAACAAGATAGAAGTAGGGAGAATAAGTGAAGGTTTGCTCAAAAGTAAGTCCTGCTGGGCTCCCCATGCTAGACAGGACTTACGGCCCTGGGAAATATTTTTCATTTTTTAAAAAAATCACCCTGCTCACCAAGGAGTTTTGTTATTTAGACATTTTTTCCTAATCTCTCCTTAATTAACTACAATTAAGAATTTAAATATAAATTTCATATCAGATTAGACCCAGCCTAAGAGAGCATGGGTGAATTAAAGGTTAGTTAAAAAAAAACAAAATCCAAAGGAAAGCACAGAGACAAAAGAATAGAAACTTATTCATGAGAGTAAAAGACACAGAGGGTATAGTGAAAAGGTCAAACTTAAATGTAAATGGAGTTCTAGAAAGGAGATAATGGGACAGAATCAGTGTTTGAAGAGAAAATGGTTAAGAATTTCCCCAAATTGATAGAAGACACCAAGCTGCAAATTTAAGAAATCTTGTGAACCCCATACGAAATAAATAAAATCATATCTAGGTAAAACCCCTTAAATACCAAAGAAAAAGAGAAATTCATAAAAGCAACTTAGCCTTAGAAGTCAGATTGCTTTCAAATGGGCAATGACTCTACGGCCATGCCACCCTGAACAAGAAAAAAATCAATATAAATCTAAAATCAATCTAAAATCTATCAATCTAAAAGAAGGCAAAATGAACAAACAAAAACCACAAAGCAAGTGCAGCAAATAGAAAGCAAATAATAAGCTGGTAGATTTACATCTAAATATGTCAATAGTTATAATAAATGTAAATAAACTAAATATCTAATTAAAATTTTTATGAAAATAACTATGTTATGCTTATAAGAAATATATAATATAAAGAGACAGAAAGGTTAAAAATAAACACTAAATAAAAAGAAAGTTACAGCTTATATATACATAGTAATAGCAATATGGTTAAAAAATCTGTCAGCTTTTTAATATAAAATCTTACATTCAGAAGTTTCAAGCTTTCCAAGGAAAATAATTTTACAGGTCAGTAGTTTTTAAGCTTTATTCAACTTATAACTGATTTTTAGATTTCCACTGTTATTTATAAAACTAAACTTATATTTTACTGAATGAAGCAACTGTACATATGCAAAATAGAATGACTGGAAACTTAATTTTCATAATTATCATAGATTCACCTTGAATAAGCCTCTTACCTTTTTCTTAGTTTATTTTAAAAAATTCAAGTGCTATGTGCCAAATACCTGCTAGTTTACACTGCTGTGAAGACTAATTATTTGACATCTATAAATGAGTTACTGATTACTTTGATAAAGGCAGTTAATATCTATTACTCTATGTCAATAATATCTATTATTCCAAGCTTACTTGACATAGATTGCCTATAAATGAAAATAAATTCGTCAACAACAACTATATACTCTATCTTGGGAAATAGTTAAGATCAAGGAAGATAAAAATTTAATTAAGCACTAATAAAACCATCCACATTGAACACAGAAAAAAGAAAAAAAGAAGAAGAAAAATTTGGCAGGAAAGATGGGTTTGAAAGATTTTTTAAAAAGTCAAGTCACTAAAAAAAAATTGGGAGAACTCATATTTATTAGGTTGATACCTCAATTTCTCATTAGGACCAAGAAACAGAAAATTATCAAGGAAAAGAAGGGATCCAGACGAGTATAGACAATAAGAAAAAAGGACAAGGTGGTAATTTTGGTAAAAGTGGTAAAATGGTAAATATTATCATTACCCTCTTCACTCAAGCATGGGAATGTGATTTCACCAGCTTCTGATTCCATATTCAATCATCTCCTCTGCTACCTGATACTATACCTCCTCAAACGATCACTGCCACATTACCTTATTTCAGCTCTCATCCTCCTCACAAACACGAATGATTCCAAATAACTTCAAGAGTTTTTTTGCCTCTACCCTCCCCAGCTTCAATCAAATCTATACACTATTTTCAGATGAAAACCGCCACTCAGCATCCTTTGAAGCCTGGTGGCTTCAAAACTCTTAGCTACCTAAAGAAAAAAGTCTACTGTCCTTACACTGGTATTTAGAGCACTGTGAGAGAAGCCCCCACCCCATGCCCCGTCCCTTCCGCCCGCAGGGCAACCTAATCTAACTGAATTTTTAAATTTGATACAGTAACCTACCACTTCGACTCAGTATGTATATGGCACTATGCAAGACACTAAGACTGACACACTAGACAGTGCTGAAGGGCAAAGATGTAGTCCCAGAGGTTTACTACGAATTAGCTAGGCAGGTGTGAGTAAAAAAATTCTCTTAAAAGCTCGTTTAGAAAAGTACGTTTTGTGATCCCAGTTATCCCTGCTCTAAACACAGAGTGATGATAGATAAAATTTTAAAAAGGAAAACAAAAAAGAGACAGATGCATATAGAAACAAGATAAACATCTCCTTGGACCAGAAAGAGAAAAGAAACACAAAAACAGATCATGGGCCCCCTGAACTCCAGATCCAAGAGCAGGCAGCAATAACTCCTTCACGGCAACAGGGAGGCTTAAAGGTGTCCTAGAGTCAGGGAACTAAACCCGGACTCATGAGAATCAAGCAGCTGGAATGAGGCTTCCCTTCCCACTTAAGAAAGGAGGCTAAAAAAAATAAGGCTGAGACTTCTGCCTAAGGCTAAAGATTTTATAAAGTTGCAATTACTAAGTAAGAAAGATGGAGACAAAGAATCACACCTAGAACCCTCATGAACTCAATGACTTGTCCAGAAAAACCCTCAACATCACTGAAGAATAGGAAGTTGGAAATGCTAATATAAGACTAATATAATGCTATCATAAGCTAATATAAATTTGGACTGGAGCCTTGAGAGGGTCATGTAGAAGCAATCGCAAATCATTAAGGAGTTAAAGGGAGAGACTTGAAAGGGCTAGTAGGGGAGGGTGGCTCTCTTTTAAAATGACTTGCAAACTACAAAACTCATGAGAAACTGTTGGTGAACTTACCAACATAATAAAATTAATGGTACAATCTACAAATGGCTTTGAAAGTGTTCAGGGTCTTCAAAGAAGGAAAGAATAATAATCATAAGAATAAACAAGATCATGAAATAAAAACACCCAGAAACAAAAAGAACCAATAGATGTGAAATATATAGCCTTTAAAATAAAAACCTCCCATGAGATGAACTCTAGACTGAAAACAATTGAATAGTTAGTGAATTATAAAATGCTACTGAAGAATTTACCTAGACTGCAGCAGAGACAGAAAATATGAAAAAATAGTTAAGAGATATGCATGGAGAACAGATTGAGAAGCTCCCATATCGGAATTCTGGAAGAACAGAATAAAAGAAATGATAAAGAAGCAATTTTCAAAGATGAAATGATTGAGAAATTTTCAAAATTGAAGAGAAGTCCTCAAATTATAAAGTGCATTAGAAGGGTCAAGAAAGGTTTATGATTTTAAATATACCACTCCTAAACACAACACACTGAAACTGAATAGCATTGAGTACAAGGATAAAATCTTAAAGAAGCGGAGGCACAGATGTTTGGTAGAGGAAAAAGCAAATACAAAGACCCTGGGGTAATAAACAGATTTGTATGTTTGAGAATATACTATTCAAGGTGTGGTCGATAAACCAATGTGGTCCACAAATTCTCTGTTACTGGTCCATGATGACAAAAGTATACGAATTAAAATGAAGTGTTCAAAAACTTTTTTAACAAGTTAATATAAAAATTATATGTCTGGTGAATCTCATAATTAAAAATTGGAGCTTTTTTGTATTCCTTGGGGGCTTCTCTTTCACTTTTATAGTAGTTCATTCTTCTTAATTTTTATCCAAGTATCAATCCATAACAAACTGGAAAATAAAAACTAGCCTTTTGTTATAGCTAGTTTAGAAGCACTGTTTTAAAATTTTAAAGATGGTCAGTGCTGTTGGAATAGTAAGAATACAAAGTGAGAGTAAGACAAGCTGAAGCGGGAGAAGAAGGTGTGGATGGCTCATTCTGGACCTCAGAGATTCTGATAATGGATATACTCCATATACCTGGGAAACAACTGAAGGTTTTTAAGCAGGACATACCAAGAAGCCAGAGGATAAAAAAGTAGAGGGAAAAAGACCAGTCAGAAGGCTATTGGAATAGTGCAGGCAAGAGATGATGGCGGTCTGGACTAGAGTAAGGGCAGAGGTAGTGGAGAGAAATGGAAATATCTGAGAAATATTTTAGAGGAGGAATCAGAAAGACCTGGGGGATGAATTGGATTACGGGTAAGAAATGGAGACGGAGATGTGAAGAATCAGATTTCTGACATGAGCAACTGGGTGGATGGAGGTGGATATGGATGAATAGGTTTGTCTGGGGAACAGAAATCACAAGGTGAGTTTTTAGACACGTTACTTTTGTGTCCAAGTATATATAATCAAGTTGGAAGCTGAATATACAGGTCTAAAACTCAGAAGAGAGGTCTGGGAAATTACAAGTATTCTGAAATTGTCAACACACATATAATTTAAAGTCACTGGAATAAATATCACCTACAGAAAGCATGTAGGGTAAGAAGAAAAGTGAAAGAGGAGAAAAAGCAAAGAAGATGGAGAAGAAATGCTCAAAGGAAAGTTTATGAACACCCCAACTCCCCTTTTTTGCCTCAACAAATAAAACCCAAGTGATCTATGTTACATTCGCTATGGCTTTTATTCCAAGGAAATTGTTATCAATGATCTCTAATGCATAGTAAAACTAAAGCATGATTATCAAAAGGTAGGAAAAAGAGGGAAAGGTGAGAAATATGTACACCTTCCCTTCTATACACATTACCAGTAACACAAATAACACAAGTATTTACAGTGATTCCTGAAAGTTTCTAAGAAGCAATAAAAAAATAGCCAAATAAATAAGCAATCAATATTAAATAAGATATTAAAATTATAAATGACAGTAACTGAGGATAAGAGCTATGTCACTCTGGGGGTAAAAATACAGACTTATAAACAATATGTATATGCCAGTAATCCCACCTAAAACTTTGAGGCTGGCTAGTTTCATCTTTGGCCCACAATCAGAACCTCTCACATTCCCCTTATTTACTCTATCGCTAAAATGAGGAACAAGACCAGGATATCCACTCTCATCACTCTTATTCAACATAGTACTGGTAATTCTAGCTAGAGCAATTTGGTAAGAAAAAGAAATAAACAGCATCCAAATCAGAAAGGAAGAAGTAAAATTTTCTTTATTTGCAGATGACATGATAATATATGTAAAAACTCCACCAAAAAGTCAGAAATAATAAATAATTTCAAAAAAAGCTGCAGGATACAAACTCAATAAGCATATGCAAAAAAAGTTGCATTTCTATACATCAACAATGAACTATCATAAACAGAAATTCCACTTACTATGGCATCAAATAAAAAAAGAAAATAATAAATTAACCAATCAACTAAGGTGGAAGATCTATATACTAAAAACTGCAGGAAATTGAAAGAAATTGAAAATGACACAAATAAATGGAAAGATATTCCATGCTCATGGTTTAGAAGAATATTGTTAAAATGTCCATACTACCCAAAGCAATCTACAGATGTGACGCAATCCCTAATCAAAATTCCAGTGGCATCTTCCACAGAAGTAGAAAAAAAAATCCCAAAATTTGTATGAAACAGCAAAAACCCCTGAATAGCCAAAGCAATCTTGCGAAAGAAAAACAAAGTAGGAAGCATCACACTTCCTGATTTCAAACTATAGTATTCAAAACAGCATAGCACTGCCATTAAAACAGATACAGAGATCAATGGACAGAAGAGAGTACCCAGAAATAAATCCATGAATATACGGTTAATTTTAAACAAAGGAGCTCTAAGAATATACCCTGAGAAAGAATAGTCAGTGTCAGGAAAACTGGATAGCCACATTCAAGAGAATAAAACTAGACCCCTATCTTGTACTACACACAAATATCAATCCAAAATGGATGAAAGACTTGAATATGAGACTTGAAATCATAAAACTCCTAGAAGAAAACACAGGGTGTAAACTCCTTAAAAACTTATCTTGGTAATGATTTTTTGTTTGTTTGTTTGTTTTGGATTTGAGACCAAAAGCAAAGACAACAAAAACAAAAATAAACTAGTAGGACTACGTCAAACTAAAAAATGTTTGCACAGCAAAGAAAACTATCAAGTAAATGAAAAGGCAACCTATGGAATGGGAGAAAATACTTGTAAACCACATATAAGGGTGTGCATATCCAAAACATATAAGGAACTCACACAACTCGAAAGCAAAAAAAACCAAATAACCCAGTTTAAAAATAGGAAAAACACCTACATAGACATTTGTCCAAAGAAGACATACAAATGCTTAACAGGTAATGAAAAGGCGTTCAACATCACTAATCATCAGGGAAATGCAAATCAAAATTATAATGAGCTATTACTTCACATGTGTTAGGATGGTTTTTATACCAAAGACATATATAAATGATAGTAAGAATGTAAAGGAAACTCTTGTACACTGTTGGTGGAAATGTAAACTGGTACAGGCACTATGAAAAACAGTCTGGAGGTTCTTCAAGGAATTAGAAACAGAACTACCATATGATCCAGAAATTCCACTTCTGAGTGTATATCTGAAGGGAAACAAAATCATTACCTCAGAGAAATCTGTACTCCCATGGTGGTCAAAGTATGAAAAGAACCTAAGTGTCCACTGATGCATGAATGGATAAAGAAAATGTGGTACATAGGTATACGAAGAAATATTATTCAGCCTTAAAAAATAAAGAAGTCCTTTCATTTGCTACAACATGAATGCACCTGGAGGGCATTATGGTAAATGAAATAAGCAAGACAAAGACAAATATAGCATAATGTCACCTAAATGTAGAATCTTAAAAAAAAAAAAAAAAAGGAACTCATAGAAACAGAGTAGAAAAGAAGTAGTTGCCAGGAGCTGGGGGTGGAGAAATGGGGAGAGGTTGATGAAAGGGTACAAATTTTCAGCTGTAAGATGAATAAGGTCTGAGGAAGTGATGTATAACATGGTGCTATAGTTGTTAACACTAGATAGTGTAACTGACATTTGCTAAGAGGGCAGAACTTAAATATTCTCATACACATACAGAATGATAATCATGTGAAATTAAGGATGGATATATTAATAACTCAAAAGGGAAAATCATTTCACAATGTGTATATATATATATATATATAAAATCATCGCACTGTACACTTTAAATATTACAATTTTATTTGTGAATTATATCTCAATAAAGCTGGGGGAAAAAAGAATACATGAAATAACTTAAAGGGAGGCTTCTACACATCGGTGAAAACAATCTTTATATTTATTTCCATTATTGTTTAGCAGGTACTTTTGAGAGTACAGAATTCAGGTAATCATTGTGTCAATTATCATATTTTAAATAACAGTTATAATTAGTTTTACTATATTTAAAACTGCTGAATTGATATATATAATAGAGCATGTCAATACATTAAATCTGATGACAAGTCAATATCTAACAATAAAAATGATGAGGGTTCTATAGAATGGAGTATTCTTACCCATATACATCAAGCTATAAAATGCTAATAAGCTCCGGTATTATGATTAAGAACAGTGATACTGAATTACCACTGATCCTATAACTGATTAAATTTTATATACACTGAATTTTAGGAACAAAAGTTTACCTATTTAGAAGAATATTTGGCAGATATAGATAAATTTTCAGAGAGATACTAAATTAGCTATTTCTAATATATATAACAAGAAAATTATTGGAAAGTCATCTGGTATGTGCAGACGGCAACAAAATAAAATTTAAAGTATGAATCTCAACTGCAAGCCTTCTTAATTTAAATATTATCTAATATAAGTACAGTTTTCCACTGTACTTATTTTTGGGTTAAAAATAAACCATTAACATCACTAAAAATGGCATTTAAAATACGAGGATATTTCTTTAAAATTTCATCCAAATATTGATGTTAGAACAATCAAGAAAATTATCACAAGTTAGAACAAATATTAAATGTGTAAACTTAATTATAGTAATCCTAAAAATGCTCTTGGCTGACAAAATCATTGCGTCTTTCCTCTGCTTAACTAATTTAATAAAGTCTAACAGCACAGGACAAGGTAACAGCAGAATAAAACAAGTGTCTTACCTAGTTACTTTGCAGCTTGATTCAATCAAGTCATTTTCAAAGTCAAGCAGGCTGGAAGGCATATTATACTCCAATGGGGATGTCAGTCTTTTCAAACGCAATAGACCAACACAAAATTTTGCTCCCATCTCTTCCAATTCTCGAGTACCAATCTGTAAACCCTAGAAATAAAGTAATATACATGTAACTAGGACGTTTGCTATCTTCTGACTATATTTCATTAAAATTACATAAAAGAAAATTTTAACTGTATTAGTAAAATTAAAAGGTTGGTACTTTTTATGGACCCAGGACTTAACAATGTTACAATAATAACAATACTACATAGGTCACAAAGGAAACTGTCTTAAAAAAACATTTTGATGTCACACACACAAAAAAACATTTCTAAAATGTCTATTTTTATTCACTGTATGCAAACTATTTTCACCAATACTCTGGGAAGGAAAAAAAGATGAACATTTTGTAGTTCCATTACTCTTAAAGTTCACATGTGAAATTATATTTTTATAAAATCTTTCTAATATTTCTTGCAATACACTACTTTGGATGCCAATCTTGAAATATTATACTGTTAAAATCATGGGTCTGATTTATATACTTAAACATTACCTTATAGGTGCTTTTACTGTATGATAAACAAAAGTAAGGTAACTATGTCAAAAAAATCAAACAAATATAAGCCAATGAGGTAGTAGTGAAATAAATTCCTATGTTCCATGCCCATTTCAAAGTCTGTCTGCCAAAGCAAAGAGAAAATTTTACCGCAACCCTCATTTCCTTTTTTAACCAACGGTTTTCCAATAAACAATATAAGGTTTACCAAAAGTTAAATATAACCACATAAAAGGATAAAAATGGACTGTAAATCAAGATATTGCTTATAATTTAATTTTCAGATAAAAATGAATCTCTAAAATAAGTGAAATCCTTATACCAACAAAAGTTGCAAGGATAGATGAGAGCTGACATCATTCAGAGAGAAGGTATTGCAAAACAGCTTTTTAATGACCAGATTAACAGCACTGGGTAACTGAAGAAAATAAATTGTAAAAACTTACTTAACCTACATGCAGTACATGCCTTTATAATGACTGATTGATTGATTAAATGGCTGACTGTTTAGTCTGGCCATTTCCAAATATTATAGGAAATGTGACTTAACTGACTTTATTAGAACATCAAATTGCCTTCTTAATTTAAAAACTTTAGAAAGGCTATGCCTATTTCTGAATCAGTTCATAGAAAAAAAAATATCATTTATAGCCTAAAATATAGTAATATAAGAATATTCTTAAGAGTGAAGAGATTTGTTTCTTAAAATATAATTAGATTCATATCACTTACTACCTAGTATTAATAACTTTGAAAAGTATATCTTATGTGTTTTGAAAAGTATATCTTATGTGTGTATATATTATGTGGGGATGGAGGTAAATGGAAATTCTCTACTTTCCACTCAATTTTTCCATGAATCTAAAACTGGCCTTAAAAACAAAAGTTTATTAATCAAAAAAGAGGAAAAAAAACTAAAAGAAGTATATTTTATGATCAAAGCATTGATTTAGAAACATTAAAAAAACAAAAACAAAAAAAAACTGTCTTAGTAAGACACACTTCTCTCCACAGGAGTTTTGGAGAGATGACTGACTCTTGGCAAAGTTGTCCACTAAATCAATGATCAGGGAACAGGGTTAGGGGCTTGGAATGGTGCTACATTTTATCTCTTACTATCATCATGCCCTAGTAGACTAGAAGTCATTGTTTTACAATATTTGGAGAGAATTAAAAAGATATTGCATTTTGGAAGAATAGTATACTGTGGTCAACCTAAAATTTAGGTAAGAGTTATCCATCAGAAAGTACTAGAAATTCATTAAGATCTACTCAACTAAGCCCCAAAAGTGTGAATGTCAGTTGTAAAATCTATACAATTTTCTTCCAGTTTGTTTCAGGCTGAAAGTCATTATTCAGACTCTACACTTAATCATTCTGACGTCAACTATGTTTACATTTTTAATACAACCAATTGGAAGATTTCTAACTCTTTCCAAACATAAAGTTATAACCATCTTTATGTGAGGTATATGTAAATCACTATTAGATTCAGTTTCCTCTTGCCCCAGGCCAAAACAAAACAAAACAGAATGAGTGGCATAATGAGCATGACACCTGAAAATCTTTCTTTGGCTAGGCAGTTAAGATAAATATTTGGGTTTGCTGTTGCTGATCTAAAGTCCAATTCATTGCCGATTAAGTTCTCAATTTTTAAAATTAAAAAATTCAAAGTTATCGAATATTTTATTTGTCTTTAATTTTAAAAGTAAAGTTTCAAGTCTGGTTGTTTCCAATAACAGCCTATGGCACCACAGAAGAGCAGTCTTAGTGTAAAGGACTAAGACTTTTAAAAGTCACACACAAAAGAAATCTAAATATAAAAACTTTATAAATAAGTATAATGTGTTTATTTCTAAATTCATAAAAATATACTTACATCCAATAAATTAAAATATAGCAAATTTTTATTAATAATGTATTACTTGCACAGCTAATTATAAACTAATAATCAGTATTTAAATATGTACCACGAAGTGTTTTCTTAAAAATTATGAATATAAATAGACTCAAACAAGCTTTCATGAGAATCCAGAGAAAGCTATTTAGTTCAGAGAAATTTTTCAAAAATGTTTTTAAGACTGTATATGATTCAATTCCATTATTGCAATCATATATAACTCAATATAACGAACATATCATTTAATATCTACTTGAAAACCCTGGAGTATATATTGAAGGAATGTTTTCAAATATTTTTTATTTAAAGTCCTGAGATGTTTTACCTTGTATTTTCCCTGATCACAGCCACACAAAGTACTCTCCATGGTATAGCTCCTTTGTACTCCTATCTCCCTCCAAACTACAACACGTGCTGTGGATTCTTTAGATTTTTCCACTACGAAGCTACAGCTGCTCATGCAAAATGCTGGAGCAATATGGCTCAGTATCTTAGGCAAAGTCTGCAAAGAGAAAAATGATAAAATATTTCAAAAAGTTTTTCAATTTAAATTTTTTTTAATTATTAAAGTTTTAAAATTTTTCATGAAAGCATAGAGATTAGAGCACGGTCATGTAGACCTTCTTGCTATACCCCCTCTAAACAAATAAAAATAATTCTCTTACTAATTGAGAATTTTCTGCTTTCCTAGACAAACAGTAATCTGTTAGAAAACAGAATAGAAGAAAGTATCACAATCATAATAGCCACCAATAAGCAGGAAAAACATGTTTAAAAAAATGAAGAAACTTTAGTCATGAAAGATGGTTTGACTAAGAGATTTAACACTGTAAATGTCTATCATCCCTAAATTAATCATGAAAGCTAAGACAATCACAATCAAAATGCCCATAACATTTTTCTGCAACTTATTCTCGAATTCACCTGAAAGTATAAATATGGGAATACACCCAGGGAAATTCTGAAAGAAAAAGCTATGACTAGAGAAATAATCCAACAGATATTGACCTACATTATATGTCTAAGCTTAAGCTAAATTATGATACTGGTGTAGGAACAGATGTCTCCAGAAAGAAAAAGTTCAAAATTAGAACCAGAGGTATCTATTAAAGTTAGTAGTACTAGAGAAATGATTGATCATTCTCTAAATGCCAACACAACTGGATAGCTATTAAGAAAAACAACCTACAGTCACTCTTCATTAAATTAAGTTCTAACTAAATTGAGAATTTAAACTTAAAATTAATAAGTTTTAAAATGAAACTTAAAACAGTAAACACACAACTACACTTCTAAATCTTGGAATGAGAAGTCTTTCTAAGCTTCAAAATTCTGAAGTCATTTTTTACAATATCAACAAATATAATGGTCTTAAAATACTAAATATCATAAACAAATAAAAACTTTTAATATATTTGTAATACACATAAAGAATTCTTATTTTAAAACAATAATAACTAGATGACCAGCACAAAAGTAAGCAGAGAATGTGAGAAAAGGCTACTTTAAAAAAAGAGAGAGATCGTAATTGGTCAAACATATGAAAAGATACTCAACATCATTTATAATCATAGATATACAAATTAAAACCATCAGATTTTTTTTTATTCAAGAAAAATGACAGTATGATATAATAAGGGTATGGAGAAACCGCACTAGAATATCAACCTGTACAAACTTTATGAAGGACAATTTGACAATACTAATCAAATGTCCACCAAGAGGTGATGACTGAATAAATAAATTTTGTTACATCCAAACAATTACAAAAATGCATTCTAGAAATCTTGTGTAATTGTCAAAAAGACCGAGACAGATCTAGATATGAGGACCAGGAAAGATGGCCAACAAACATTATGTGAAAAAAACAAGTTACTGTAGAGCATTAAAAAAAAATTAAAAAAAATAAAAACTTGACATACTATATGTATATCTATTTATAAATGAATGTGCTTAGAGACAAGTCTCACAATATACATGGTAAAACTAATAATTTAGTGATTGAGAGAGAATGACTTTCACTTATTACTTTGTATTTCTGGAGTGTTTCCATTTTTATTTATTTGGAAAAGGGTAAGAAGAGAGAGGACACCAAAAAGAAATTATCCTTTGAAATTCTGCCAAGGGCAGTGTGGCATGTTACTGAAACTTTTTTGGGAAAAGTTTAGGGTACTCGTTTAGGCATAAATATAGTAGGAGAGGCTCTAGGACAGAATGGAAAGCATACAGGACTTCAAGCAATAAGATCTCATTTGAATCCTAGGCATACCTCTAAACACACCTATCTATACATGTGGAACAGATAGCTTTATAAAATCAGCAGAGGAAGGATGTACCATTTAACAAACAGTTATACATGGGAAAACTAAAATTAGATCTCCATATCTCATATAAAATAAATTCCAAATGGTTAAATATTTAAACATGAAAAGCAAAAAAAGAAACATTTAAAATGAAAAATCTGAAATAAAAATGGCAAAATTGTAACATTTACTAAATCTGAGTAGTTCCTATGTTAAATTATTTTCTGTAGCTTTATGCATGTTTGAAATTCAAAAACTCCCGACTTATCTGTAATAATTACCCTGTATCCCACATCTTCCACAACATCACATGAAGTTGCATTATCACTGGTATGCCACACTGTCTCTTTAATGCTGCAGCCATACATAAATACATTCTTCTTTCGGGAGTGGCCGTGATAATCACAATAAACCTTGAAAAGACCATATTTTAAAGAATTAAAAAACTTCAAATTCATATATTACCAAGTAAATATAGTTAATAGCAGACCAATAAACAAGTACTGTGTTTCTTGATCCTTTTATTGTAACTGAGCCATCATTTAATAAGTAGCATCAATAAAAGCTGTAATATCTACTTTTGGAAAGAAATCTATGATTAATTCTAGAATGACTACAAAGTCCTATGCAAGTCCTGCATCAAGCCATGAGTTCCACTGTTTCTTTTGTTATCTACTAATCACCATTTTAAAAAATAACAAATTCAATTATAGGCTCAAATCTACAACTGTAGTCATCACTGCCCCAAGGGTTATTAAGATATTTAGCCAATTAAAAAGAACATGAAAATGCTCTCGCCTAAAACACTACTAAAAAAGGTGTGGTTTCAATTTAATTTTTAAGAGCATCGTTTTAAAAACAAAAAATGAAGGATACTCTCATGTCAATTTTGCCCCTCTGCAAAGTATTTCTCGCTTTCTCAAAAGAAGATTAACTCATTTAACACTAATATGGTAACATTCTAAACAAAAGCTGCTGAAAACAGACGCGTACATATACAGTTGAGTAGAGTCTCCCACCATACTGCCTTGCCCAAGTGTGTGCGAGACTCAGCAGTTTCAGAGTTGACTAAAGAGCTCAGAAATAAGCTTCTATTAGTTTGAGAACTTGGAAGATACTAAAACCTTAGTGTTGTTCGGTGAAGTTTAATGCCTAAACTTACAACCAGAGTTACCAATATTCATAAACAAAAAAGAAAAGGGCTCATGAGAATTATAAAAATTAACCTGATGAAATAAGAATATAAGTACATTATATTAATTTGACACCATATTAATAAACAGATGATTGATAACAGAAAAAGACAGATGTGATAAGAGGTTAATATCCAAAATACATTTAAAAAACCTCATACAACTCAACAACAAAAAAGCAAACAATCCAATTAAAAAATGAGCAGAAGATCTGAACAGATATTTCTCCAAAGAGGAAATACAGATGCCCAATAGACATATAAAAAGATGCTCAATATCACCATCAAAGAAATGCAAATTAAAACCACAATGAGATATCGCCTGACACCTATCAGAACGGCTATTTTGAATAAATCAAAGAACAACAAGTGTTGGTGAGGATGCAGAGAAAAGGGAACCCTCATACATTGTTAGTGGGATTGCAAATTGTTACAGCTGCTATGGAAAACAGTCTGGAAGTTTCTCAAAAAATTAAAAATGGATATACTTTTTGACCCAGCAAATGCACTTCTGGGTATTTATCCAAAGAAAACCAAAACAATCATCTGTAAAGATCTATGCATCCCTATATTCATGGCAGCACAATTTATAATAGCCAAGATATGGAAGCAACCTAAATGCTCATCAACAGACAACTGGATAAAGAAGTTATGGTTCATATATACAATGGAATATTACTCAGCCATTAAAAAAGTGAAATCCTACCATATGCAATGACATGGATGGACCTAAAGGTGGTTATACTGAGTGAAATAAGTCAATCAGAGGAAGATAATACCGTATGATTTCACTTATATGCAGAATCTAAAGAACAAAAAGAACAAACTAATCAAAAACAGACTCACAAATATAGAGGACAATCTGGTGATGGCCAGAGGGCAGCGGGTAGGGGAGCTGAGAAAATGGGGTGAAGGGTTAAAGTACAAATTAACAGTTGATAGATGGTCACAAGGATGGGGAGCATGGCATAGAGAATGCAGTTAGCATTAATGTAAAGGCTAAGTGGAGAGCCAGAGGAAAGAAAGAGCATTTAAGGGGATTGTTTTATAAACTATATAAATGTCTAACCAATGTACTATATAAAGTACATTATTATAACTTAATAAAATAAATTTTTTAAAAAATTGCTTCTGGTCTACGGCCATGCCACCCTGAACAAGCCCGATTTCGTCTGATCTGGGAAGCTAAGCAGGGTCGGGCCTGGTTAGTATTTGGATGGGAGACCAGCTAGGAAGACCACGTGCTGTAGGTGTAAAAAATAAAAAATAAAGGATTGTAAGCTGACAAGGTCCTTGCAATCTGTGAGGTCAACCAAGGGTTGCCTCGCCTAAATAAAATGAAATAAAATAACTGCTTCTGAAAATAATAGCTTTTATAACCAGAAAATAAAGCATAAAATACTAAGTCATTAATCAACAAAATCATGTCTTTATACAAGTACAAAAAAACCTGCCACTTACCAGTGGTAAACGCTTCACTGCAGCCAGGTACTGTAGCAGTCCCTTAGCATGGTAAATTGTAGGATGTAAATCTGGGTTTGGACTTTGCCACTGTCTATTCAAATCCTCTCCACTTAAAGAACAGCGGTGACTACACATATGCAAACACAATGACAGACAAACACTGGTACCAAAAAATTCTTACATACATTTAATTTTATGATTCTACTCCACTAAATATTTCAAACAGGTATAAATGGTAGGCTCAACAAAATGCATATTTTAGCCATTAAATAATCATTTATTAAGCATTTGCTACATCCAAGATCTTGTGTTACATGCATTTAACTGTGGTAAACTTTCAGATTTAACAGTCAAATCTTTCAAGCTATAAAAAAAAATTAATACTTTATAAAATTTATTAATGGCCATATTTTCCATTCTGACTACATAATAATCATTTATTATACTAACATTCTGTATTTCGATTGTATTAGTTATTATGAAAAGTGCCATTTGGGCCCTCCTAAGAAACATAAGTATATGAAAAGTATACATTCTTGTAAAAATTCAAATACCTTTTCATTTAATCATAGGTATTAAATGTTAATGCCATTGAGCAAAAATTTAAGCAAACATTTAGAAGGTGATACAGAAATATAAACAGGATTTTAACTAGGCAATATGTTTCTGAATTAAAACTAGAAATAATAAAATCTCATTGTAGTTCCATAACCATAACATATCTAAATTATTTTTTAATCAAAAATTTCCTAAATATGAGAAAGTCATGCTATTTTTATTGAATAAATAAAATATGGTATTTCATTTACTGATGTCAAATCCCACCTTTCAGAAGCACTAAAAAGACCTTGTCTAATGGCCACAGTAAATGACCTGTACTAATAAGCCACCTCCACTTAAAAAGTAGTTATCTTCTAGTATCTCCAGTTTAAAGAATTCCTACATGTCCTCATATCAGCAACAAGTTAGCAGATAGAGCCAATACTCCATATCAGTGGAAAGAGAGCCCAGAAGATGATAAATTTTACAAACTAAGATCACGCCACTGACAAATTTAAAAAGAAAAGAATATAAGAGGATCTGTTTTTAAAAATCTCATAACCTGACACTGTGATTTTTCAAAAACAATTCACAATACAGTTTACGTAATCATATTCTCATGAATAAATACAGAATTTCTCAAACTATCATACTATTAGAAATATACAGAATATATTTTCCTTTAAAAATAAATATCTTAGATGAATTCCCCACAAAATTTCTATTGTAGAAAAATCATTAGATTTGTTTTCCAAATTAACCTGGATGATATTTGTTCAACAAGTTTACATAGGACCACCACAATAATCTATAATATTTCTATACTATTGCTTCACTTACTTTCCATTGATGACACCATCAGGATTTAGCATAGGGACAATTTTAAAAATATAGCATTCTCGTAAGCTCTGAGCAGTAGGGTTATTACTCATGAGATACTCCAACGTTCCTTTCATTACCCAACTTGCATTAGTTTCTCCAGGATGCACCCGAGCAGACAAGAAAACGTAAGGGCGATTTCCTAAAGTACATATAAAATCTCAAATTAAAAGTCTGTATGATGTTTGACTTTGGGGCTTTAGAAATATTGCTACTCAATTGTGAAATCTTTAAGTTCACTGTAGAACTCACCGTGCACCTACTATATACAAGCACTATACTAGGCACTTAGAGGAAACAGATATGAAACTGATATATGTCATGTCCTAAAGGAGTTTATAATACGAACATAAGACAATTAATAGCATTTGAAGTTACTTATTTTCCAATGATTAACATATAAAATTAGTTCTTTAATATAATCTTGGTTTTTTAATATAATCAAGTACTTGTACTTGAGGAAGTTTTACATATAAATTTATTTTTCATAAAGTCATAGGGAAAAGAAGAAAAATATAATCTTATCCCTATTTTAGAGTCACTATGACAAACACAGAAAAAAGGTATATTTTCTTAAGAGAATTACTTCTCAAGAAAAGTTACCTTCACTATACATTTCAATGTATACATCTACAAAATAACACTCAGCCCACCTGCTCATATTTTCTTGCATAGCAAGCTTTTTCTTTCCTGAAAATAAATACTTTACCTTATCAAAATCAGATAAGGTAAAGTACCACAGCTGTACCATTTGAGGCAACTTTTAAAAAATAAATGGCAGGAGAAAACAAGTAGCTATTTGGTGCTAGTATCAAAATATTCGATAGGTTTCTGGTGGTTTTATTTATAAATAAAATTAGCTATAAATTTTTTAATTGATGGTATTATACATGAACTCTTAAAATAATTTGTTATATTATACTTTGGGTATGACTTTCAAGGATAAGAACTACAGAATATAAGTATCAAAAGAGACCTTAGAGAACATCTAATGCAGCTCACTCATTTTCAGGATGAGGAAACTGAGACCCAGTAGGCCCAGGGCTAGACAGAAAAGGACCAAGACTTCTAATGCCTATTCCTAGTATTATCGCCCTTACAAAATATATATGAAGCAAAGAAAAATAAGTAAGAATGGTTGGTATTTTGAGTGAAGAAGACAGACTTACTGAATTGACAGATATGTTCATAATAATTAGACTCTGGCATTGCTGTTATAGTCACCAAGGGACAGCTGTTTCCAGACAGGGTTTCACATAACACATCTTTTCGAAAATAGATTTGCTGAGGATTGTGTGCTGATTCCAATTTTTGAAGATGCATCTTGACAAAAATTTAAAAGCAAAGTATACAATAATTTAAAAACTCCCTATGATAAAAAGAAGTAAATGCATCTAGATCTCTACAAAACTAAAAGTGAATCAGATTCCTAATCCCTTCTCCAGGACCCTCTAGGGGCCAGAAATAGTTCCAATGTCAGTATCTGGGGAATTCGAGAAAGGGGACAGATACAGTGCATATATCATTAAATGTACAATACCACCAGCTAAGTCAGCGGCAGCAGCCTGTATAAGCACATTATTATTTCTGCAGCAAAACATAAAAGAGTCCCTCTAAGTAGAATCAATATTCTAAATAAGCTAACATCAATTTAGGCCAGGCTTTACTGCCAAATGGGTTATAAAAAAGCTTTTGGTTTCCAAAGCCTTCTGAATTTTGAAACTATAAGTGACTATAGACCTTCGAGAGCAATATAAAATATGCAGAATAAAATTATGTAGGACAAATTTTTTTGACAACTTTCACTGATGTCAAGATTAATAAAGGTTCTCTGTGAAGTGTCTGGAAACACAGAAAGTACAAAGAAAAAATTTAAAACACCATAACTGCATCACTTAGATCGCTACTAACAAATGCCAATGTATAGAAATAAAACTGTAATTACATATAAGCCTTTTTATAACCTGCTTTTATCACTTAATAATTTATACATATACACCCATATTCATAATTATGAATACCATACCATATCATTAAATATGTTAAATATATGTGTCTTTTGAAAACACAAGTCTCAATGGTTTTAGTATATGGTTATACCAAAAATAAATTGTTCAACTCCTTATTTTAAGATACTTAGTTGGCTTCCAAACTTTTGCATATGTTTACTCACATCATTACTATTTATTGTGTAGTCATCATTTCTGTGCCAGAAACTATGCCAGGCATTGGGGATATAACAATGAATAAATGGTCTCTACGTTAGGGAAAGGACAGAGTGCTAGAATGGCTTGAAATAAGGGTAAGGGAGCCCAGCCAAATCTGGGCAATGAGGAAAGGTCTTCTAGAAAAAAATTACATTTAAATTGAGATCTAAAGGATGAATGGAGAGAGTGCTGTAGGCAGAAGATAGTATATAGGAAGAGGAAGAAAGAAGAAGGGCATTTCAAAGAACTGAAAAAGATTCATTATAGCTAAATCAGAAAGAAAGAGTGAGAAATATAGAATTTAACACAGACAGAGGGCCTGGTAAACCCATCTTTCCCAAAGCATAGTATATGTACTACTGGTAATTGAGATAATACATGATATGTGGATAATCTTTATAAAATTTTTATAGCTATGTATTTTACTGTGAACTAGAAAAAAAATCTACACATTAAACCTGTAATTCCCTGAATATTAACTTAGGGTGAGGATAAACTTTAAAGAGTGAATTATTTTAAAGTCTATTTAAAGACAAATACTAACTAAATAATAGTTCGCACAGTATGTGGCTCTGGCAAAAATTGTGGATGACAGTAGAGAAATGATTGAATGAACTACAGTAAGACTTTTAGACTTTGTACAAATGGCTAGAAAATTCACTAAGGAGTTTTAATGGGGGATTTGTATGATAAGATTTGCCATCAAAGAGCCTACTTGCTACCGTGTGGAAAAAAGACTGATGAAGAGGAAAGGAGACAAAAGGGAATTCTAGAACACCAGTTAGAAAAAGATTGGCAGAAGTCCAGGTGAGAAACAACGGCAATGCCTGGAAAAGGTAGTGGGATTGGAAGAAAGTAGGGGAATTCAAAATATATTAAAAAGGTAAAAACATCAGAAAAGAACAATAACATGTAACGTCATGTAAAAAACACTATATATTCTGATACTATGTTATTCAGCACCGAAAGATACCTGATTATAGCTTTATTGTAGGTTGTAACTTTTATTAAAATAAAGTGACTCTCATTTAGTGTTCCCAGCTTTGATATCTCTTCTGCTCTATGGACTACGTGTTTCTCCCATTTTCCCCTCTCTGCTAATTTGGAAGCTTGGTTATAATCATGGCACTCCAATTTCTCTCTGGGTAAATTGATCCTATCTTCACGATCCTTAATCATTAGGACAGATATTCTGTTGTGAGAATAAATCTACCACAATAATAACTTGAATTCATTTGTTTTGGGTTACAGGGCAAATAATCAAATATCTCAAAGAATCCACAAAACAACTCTTATACCCTCAACTCTAAGCAATCTGGATCTAGGAGTCCATATAAAACTATTAGAAGAAATGAATTCCCTACGGAAAAACTTAAATTGCATCCACATTTTTCTATGAGATTCGATGCTTCTCATCAAACAAGTGGAAATCTCACCTAGTTAAAATCTATAAATTGTGGAATCTTAGAGAACTGTAGATTTCTACCAAAAGATGGGTAAAAATCTTATTTAAATAAAGGCTACATTCTCATTTAACACCCTTTAATGTTTTCAACAGATATATTATTATCTAAAACCTTCGACACTTATTTTAATTTTTAGTTAAAGCAATTTTTCTTCAATTATCTGACACATAAGCATATAAAACAATAATGGTCATAATACAACTTAATGAGTTCTCACCTGTAAAGTTGAATACGTATATGGATAGTGATAAGCAAAGTAGCAAACATCATCTTTATGTGGAAAATTGACAGTGAATGTAATTGTATAGTAGGATTTTCCCTTTTGTCCACCTGCAGCAACTGAACTTCTTGAGAAGTGATTTCTGCAACAAAAAAAGCATAAAATGTTTATTTCATGCACACAAAAATTCTGATTTTCCTTGCTAATTTATTAAAAAGAACCTCATGGGGGAAAAAAAAAAGGACAATCATGGTTTATAAAAAGCGTAACTTAAATAATCTATAAAAAAATAGATGGTGCTAATAAAGCAGTTAATTGCTATGAGCCAACATCATTACTTTTCACTTCTGGATTTACTAATCAAATAGAGTTAATACTATATACATTAGTGACATTTTTAGAATTCCATTCTTTGATAGCCATGTACATCACTGGTAGGCAATGATCATCAATGGCTACTACAACCATTAGATAAAAGGCTGATGGACACCTTTGCAGTGGATAGATCAGATGACAATACATGAAATCGCTAATCAATCTTAAGGTTGCAAAAAAGAACTAACCAGACAAGACATGTTTCCAGATTCACTGCACCATCTATGAAGTGTTCTTGCCAAAAATCAAATCTGAAGCTGACCAAGTTTCTAGATATAACTACTAGTTTACAGGAAATCAGTGAGATAGAATTGATTAACACCACAGGGATGCAGTCAGCAAAATCCAAAATGTGGAAAATCCTACATGACAAATGATCTAAGTTCAACAAAAAAAGAGATAAAAAGAGACAAAGGAATGCCTATACATTAAAAGAGACTTCAAGGACATATCAACAAAAATCAAATGCGATGTGTGGTCCTTCGTTGGTCTGACTGAAACAAACCAACTAACTATAAAATAACATTTATGAGACAATTTGGGAAGTCTGAACATTGGCTGGATATTTTCTCACATTAAGGAATTTTCTTAGGTGTGATACTGGCATTGTGTTTAGATTCTCTTAAATATGTATCTCTAAAAGACAAAGACCTTTGAAGTATTTATGGATAAAATACGATATCTGGAAATGCTTTTAAAAATTCAGTGTGGAGGTAGAGATGAAAGTATAACTAAAAACTAGCCACATGTTGATAATTGTTGAAACTGAGTGATGAATACATTGGGTCTCATTATCCTATTATCTACTTTTATAAATGTTTAAAGATTTCCATAATATGAAGTTTTTAAAATGATACACTACTTTAGATATCATTGACATGTGAGCTAAAAATGCTTTGTCTATTAATTTCTAAAATTCTAAATCACTTTGTATTATTTAAGCCATAAACTGAGAAAAGCCAATGACACACAGACAGTCAAGATATTTTCAAGATGCTATATTCATTAATTTAGCCACCGTATCTTAAATAGATACTCAATGACAAGGTGCTACAGTTGAGGAAAATGTGAAATAAGTTCCAGAACTATGCCCTAACCAGATCTTTTCCTCCAAAAATTTAACAACTAATTGAAAAGTATTTATACAACCACATTACAGCTATGTGGCAATTTATAGTTATATTCTCTCATATAGGGTGGAAGGAAGTTTTATTCTCATTTTACAGATGAGACAAACAAGCATTGGAAGACTTGGGTGACGTGAAAAGTTAAGACAGAATGCAAAAATAGATTTTATTCCTTACTATCCAGATTTCAGGCTTTGGGGAAAACAACTAGAAAAGTACTTGTTATACTCATTGACTGATGATTTCTATTGTGCAAAAGAAGAGAAATATGAACGAATACTTTTTGAAAAACTTCATTTTACCCTTTAGCAGTCTAAATCTTTCTGCCAAAATCTAATCGAGCACCACCCAGTTCATCACTACTTCACTCCAACTTTGAGAAAGAGACAAATGATGAGAGTATTTTTGTATTAGCCTACCATTAAAAGGAATATGAAACTTATTCAGGTACAGATTAATTACATATAAGCTTATTTTTTTTCATTTATTTTTTTATTTTGCTAATAAAAGTGAAGGAAAAACCCTATTGAGGTGAATTTTAAGAAACATTTCCTTTCCCAGAAAGTAATAGCACTTAAGACCTAGGTTTTTCCAAAGCCATGTCCTAAACCATTAAAAATAGTTTAATTTTAGACAAAACTAACTGACAAAACTAAACTATGTTAGTGCTAATTAAGCACAAGATGAAGTCAAAATCCCATAAACAAAAATGTCAGGATTTAAGATTAAAAACAGAACAAACAGGAATGTCAACTGCTTTCAATAGAGAAAATTATCTGGAAACATATTATATGCAGAAACAAAATGGGAAGAAAGGTATATGATAATCCTAAACTATTTAGAGAGAAGTTGAAGAATAATCCAATCATTCCATTGAAGCAATAAATGATTTCTAGCACTTATTTCGAACTCAATAAGTAGATTACCTATTTGAAGTCAAAACTGAACTTTATAAGCTGACATAACTGTGGAATACATCTCCAGGTAAAATATTTTGAAAATTAAAATGAGTAAATATTTGTGTGCAGAAAAGAATTGTACTTATATCATGACAACAAAAAGCCACTGCAAATTATTTCCTAGAATTTCTAATTTCAGTTTTATTCAAAGAAACTACCAGAGTTTTAAAGCTAAAAGTGTTGCGGACACATAGCTTTATAAGTGGTGGAGACAAAAAGTTGGAAGTAAGTCTGTCTGTCTATGAAACACATTTTATGGCTGACCCATGAACAACATGGAAGTCAGGGGCATTGACACTCCTCACAGTCAAAACTCCAAATATAACTTCTGACTTCCCCGAAAACTTAACTACACAAGTTGTCCCTCGGTATCTGTGGGGGACTGGTTCCAGAATCTCCATAGATACCAAAATCAGTGGATGCTCTAATCTCTATGTAATATGGTATAGATCAATGAATATGGTTTGCCTTTAACATCTGCGGAATCCCAAACACAGATCAAAAACAGTACCAGTATTTATTGAAAAAAATCCACATATAAGTGGACCCACACAGCTGAAACCATGTTGTTCAAGCATCCACTATATTTCCACTAAATATACCCCCTAAGTAGATCTCAAATTTTTAAGGAGTCTCTGTTAGAAGTAATACTAAAGCATATCACAATTCAAGAAATGCAATAATTACTTTTCATCTTTAAATTGAAATAAAATGAAGTTAATATCTCCTTCTGTAAGCTATGTCTCCTTAGAATACTTACTTATAGTAACAAATGTCAGTCCCCACACGAGTCCACCATGGTCTGGCATTTAATGCTTCCTGAACTGAATACATGAGTGGTTGCATACCTTCAAAAGAAAGAGAGGGGAAAAAAAAGAAAAAATTATTTTCAGAATGTTTGAGTTAAAAATTAATCTTGCCACTGTAGAAAGCATTCAGGAAGCTAAGAGAACACATATCCATTTTTAATATGTATAAAAAAATCTGAGAAACTTCTTTAAAATCTAAGTCAATGTTATGCTTTAATAACCAGTTTTACTAAAACTTTAATGAGTGAAAAGTCATTAAACTTTTTTCTATTATCTTTTCTACATTAGATCAATTAAAACTAATGAAAGAGTAAATATAAAGAAACAGTATATGATCAGCCTTCTAGCTTTCCATGGATTACCTACACGGAGATAAGGGGAAAAAATGCCACCCAAATGGCATGACAGTTTTCTTCCTCAATCTTCTTCACACAAATATGTATTTATGGCAAGGAGAAGGAAGAGGGACTGTTACAAAAATAGGATTAATTAGTATATTTTCTTGGGTAGTTTTAGAAATCTACTTTCCACATGAAATTTAAAATCATCTTATCCAATTTTGTAAAAGAATGCACTTGGATTCTAACTGGAATTAATGAAATTCATATGTTAATTTCAGAAAGGATGAGAATTTTTATTTAGACGTGATTTGATTTTCCTTAAATTCTAACTTAAAGATATAATCTTTTTTTTTTTTCATTTTCTTGCTACTGATTTGTTTTGTTAAACTTATCTCTGAGTATTTTATTAGTCTTTAGTAGTATCTTTGGTTTTCCAGGTATGTAAGTCATACCATTTATAATCTAAAATATTTTATCTCCTCTTTTAGTATTTATGTTACTTTTCTACTTTTATTGTATTTAGAGAAATGAAACAACCTCAAAAACAATTCTGAATATAATGACAAGAACAAATAACTGTCTCATTCATAATTTTAATCAAACTGTTTTGCCATTAGATGGAATAGTTGTCAATTTTTTTTAAATCATCTTTATTATATTTAAATAATAAAAAGAGCTAATGCTGAATAATTTGACACGCTGGTCAATGCTCTAAGTATTTTTACATGTGTTAGGTCATTAAATCCTCACAATTCTCTGTAGTAGGTGCTATGATTATTCCCATAATTGGAGTAGTTTCTTTCATAATTCTTAATACACTTAAGTACTTTAATTATTTTATCAAATGCTTTTTCAGCATCCACTAAGCTTTTCTCCTTTAATCTGCTGATGCAATAAATTGTTTAAAGGTTTCCTATTGTGAACTACCTTTGTAGACCAATAAAATGCTATTCTTTTACTAGCATATGATTAAACTAGCTAAATCTCATTTAGGTTTTCTGCATCTAAAAATTGTTTTTTTAAAATTACCTTTACCAGGTATTGGTATAAGATTACTCTAGCTTCAGAAAAATACATTTAAAAGCAGTCCATCATTTATTAAAATAAATAAAAGCAAAATCTATTTTTTAAATGTAAATATAATTCAGTTGCAATACCATTTCAACATGGCAACTAATAAATATTTTTATTTCCTTTTCAAGAGTTATAGTCTGTTCAGAATCTCTACTTTCTATTAATCAATTTCAGTATTTCTGTATTTGATTTCTCATTTTCAGCATTTTTAAAAATTAATTTTCTTTTCTTTTGGTTTATTTTCTTGTTATTCTAAAATCTTAAGTTGAGTACTTAGTTTTAGCCTTTTTTTATTGTAAATAATGCAAGGTATTAAAGGCTTTCAATTTTCCTCTGAATAACAGTTATATCACGTAACTCTATAAAGTGTTCTCCTTTGTGGTACTTTCTAGATAGTAATTGGAGCTATCCAATTAAACTTTCTGCCAGAATAACAATGTTCTATACCTGCGATGTCCAATATGGCAGCCACTGGTCATGTGCAGCTATTAAGCACAGAAGTGAGCTTAGAGCCACTAAAGAACTGAATTTTAAATTTTAAATTAATTTAAATTTAAATAGCCACATGTGATTAGTCACTACCATATTGGACAGCACAGCTCTAGGTAATCTGTAACATCACTTTTAAATGTTCTCTTCAGGGTTTGTTTTGTTTTTGTTTTTGTTTTTTTTAAGGAAGACTATTACTATTTCCAAGTACCCATATTCTGTTCAACTTTTTGATTTTTACTAACATTCTGGACCACAGACAAGGAAATCTGTAAAATCTCTGGTGACTATAGTTAACACTGCTGTAAAACTGAAAGTTGCTAACGGAGCCTTAAAAGTTCTCATCACACATAAAAAAATTTGGAACTGTGTGGTGATGGATGTTAAGAAATTGTAACTGTGTGATCATTGAAACTAATATGGCAATTATATCTCAATAAAAATCATATGTGATGATTACAGCATTTTCAAGGATTATAACTTGTAAATACACATCTATAAGTGCTGTTGGCCCTGAATTTTTGTTTGACATTAATAATACCGCTTTTGCTTTATTTTATCTGCATTTCCCCAGTTTATCTCTGCCCAATCATTTTCAACTTTTTTTCTAATTTAATTAATACGCACATACAGACTTCCCTCTACTCTTAACCCCTCCCCTAAATGTGTAATTTCAATATCTGATTTTTGAGGACATTTTAGCTCATTCACAGTTAGTGATGACAGACATTTTATTTCATTCCTCCTATCTTATTTTTTTTTCTACTATTTATTAACTGTTTCTTCTTCACCTTCTTTTTTTACTGGCTTGGTTACATGTCTTCACATTTCCACCATTTGGAAAGCTTTCTATTGTGTTTCCCATCCCAATGGTTACAATCAACTGATATTTCTCTGATACTACATCAAATTAAATAACTAAGCAAATCCACCAAGTTAACTTTCCCTTCTCTCATATCACTCCCTTTATAATGTTTTCACTTAACACATTTTATAAATTCCAAGTCTTCTATCTTGAGATCATTTTCCTCATTTTTTTCTCAGACAAGGTTCAGGGGTAGCATATTTTCTGATTTCTACATACACAAAGATGTAGTTTGTTGGCAGTGACAAATGACAGATTTTGCAAACGACATTTGGCTGTCTTCTATCTTCCAGTGCCACAGATGAGAAGTCTAATACTAATCTAATTTTTCCATAGGCAGAAGAACATACTCATTAATAGCATGCAATCTGCAACCAGACGTCTTGGGTTTGAATTCCAGCTTCATCACGTCAGATGCATGATCCTGTACAGATTACGAAACTACTTTTGCCTCTCTTTTCTTCTTCTGTAAAATGAGGGTAACAAGCACACTGGGCTGTTTGTTGTATGGAATAAGAGTATCACATGTGTTAGCACTTGAAGAAGGCCTGGCACATGGTAACTAATCAATAAATGTCAGTTGCTGTTCTTATCATTATTTAAGTAACCAGTTCTTTTAAAGTAGAAGTATGTTAAGATTTTCTCTTTGTACTTGAAACTCATGTATTTCACTGGTACATATAAAATATTACTGTCTTTCTCATTTATTCCTAGGACTTAGCGAGCCACTTCACTCTGAAGCCTCAATCTCCTCCAGACACACGAAATTCTTAACTATAGTATGTAGAACAAAGCTCAGACTAAGGTCAAAGGGCACATTAGATTTATCTGAAGTGTTCTAATTTTACAAAAGACAATGCATTCTTTGGCATCTTAGGTAGGAAAATCACAGAAGTGATTACTTTAAAATGACAGTTAATTGTGACCACAGTGAAAGGAGCTATATTTGGAAACTCTGACTATAATAAAAACCATTTGAACAAAATGGCTGCCCCAGTTCAAATGAGGGAACTCAGACTGAATAAACCACAACCTACTCGATCTGATACAGAAAGACTTGAGTTGGACTTAGTCATTAGCCAAAGGATAAACCTTTCTGTGCAAAAAACAAAATGCTAAGAACTGTCAATCTTGTCACCTGAATATAGACAATCAAAATAATAAATTGCCATAGTGAAGCCAACATCCAATGGCACTGACCTCTAAGTTTTGAGAACATGCCCAATAAAAGGCACAGATACAAAAAAAAAAAAGACAAGATGTTTTAGCCCTAATCAGCAAATGTACCATGAATCACAGATTCATAAAATTTTCAAGTTGAAGCTAACACCCTCATTTAACAGATGAGGGGGACAAGAAAAGTTTAAAACAGCTCAAATAACCTGAAACCACATATTACAAGCTGCATATGTTATCTGGACTCTATGGAGAAAAAAATAACATGCTTCTAATATGGCAAGTATTACAGCAGAGATTTATACTTCAAAATAGGAAGATCAGATTCTTGGCCTGGAGGATAACAGCAGACACTTCAATCTGATGGGGACATGTCAAAAAAACACACAAGCCAATATGATAGGTATGCCATTGATTAAATCTTGGGCAATTTGAGTGTCAAATAAATAATAATAGCAACAAGTATAACGCACTGAGTAAAACAGGAAACCAGTTCTATACTGATATTAATGTATTGAAAGCTTGATGAGGAACAAAAACTTACATATTTTGAAGTACTTCCACATAAAATACTAATTACAAAGAGAAGAAGAGCAACTTTACAATGGAAAAGACTAGCAGACACCAATTTAACTGATAAAATTATAATAAGTAACAGGACAAACAAAATCCTATGTCACTGCAACACATCACTTCTGTGATTTTCCTACCTAAGATGCCAAAGAAATCAAATCGTGAGGCTCATGAGACAACTCCAAATCGAGACCCATTCTACAAAATAAGAGTCCTATAATTTCCAAGTGTCAGGGTCATGAACTGTCCCTGAATAAAATAGTCTAAAGAGACTTAACAACTAAATATAACATATGGTTTGAGTTGAATCCTTAAAGTTGATGATCATAAATTGAACTAGTTTTCTTGACATAGATTTTGTGCACGTTCATTTTATGTTCCTAATGGGATTGTCTTCATAGTTCCTCTATCCATTGCCTCATTCATTTAACAAATATTTACTGAACATGGACTAAATGCCATGCTAAAATACAGTGGTCAGCAACAGAGACACTTTCTCTGATCTCGTGAAATTTATAAACAAGTGGAGGGATGGGCGGGGAAGGTATTAATCAGCCACACACATAAACAACATAAAACTGTAAAGAGTACCCTAAAAGGAAAAAATTACAAGGAACATTATCAAGGGAACTAATCCAGTTTGGAGAGTCACAGAAGAAAGACTTTGGTAGTAGAGAAATAGCTCAGCTCAACTTCAAAGTATGGAATTAACTAATGTGGGCAATTGGGAATGCTACGTACTAGACTCCAAAATTCTATTTTGTTGCCTGGTCCCATGCCTGTTCAATTTATGTATGAAGGTGCTTAGAAATCCTCAGATATCTGGAGGGGATATTGGAGGGGAAAGAGGAGGTGGAGAGAAAGACAGAGTGCAAGAGTGTCAAGGAAGAAGCTTGTGATGAAAGCTCCAAGTTATGAAAATGCAAGACTGCCATCTAGTGGTGATTTGAGCAAACCCCTCTCAAGTAATGGCATAGGGGGGAGTGGAGAGTGTGAAGGATTGCAACAGATAAGAGCACTATTATAGTCACATAAATTCTCAAATATAAATCCACAAATAAGATCATTTATCTATGAGAAAACTAAGTATTTAACAGAATTCCCTAAAAAAAAAAAAAACAAGAAAAGTACAACTTGGGAAACAAAAGCAACAGTAATACTGCATCTTTTGAAGAGCACTGACAAAGAATAAGACCTCTATGGGGACATTTCTTAGAACCCAACACTTAAATACTCCCCCAAGGAAGAACAGAAAAAAAATTACAGACAATAAAGTTCTTTCCTAATTAATATTATTTCCTGATTTCAATCATGTATGGCAATTAAATAAATCGTTCTAGTTGAAGTTCCACTGCAAATATTTTTAGTCATCAGTACCATCCCTGAAGTGGATTCAAAACGAAGCCTATGATGGTAACATTAACTACACATCTAGCTATAAATTCTTAAAATGTTGAATTCTAGTTTACTATAATATTGGCCCATTCCTTCTTTATTCATGTTAAGACAAACCACGATACACTTTATGTTGTATTAGCTTAAATCTTATGATAGAATTTCATAAAAAAAAAAATTACATCTACCTAACAGCTCCTTCTACAGCTTTTACCAACTTCCTAGTTAAATATTTACAAATATGTGGAAATAAAAAGGAAACTCAGCAGACAACTTCTTGACAGAATCTGGGAGGAATCTATGTTAAACTTTAGGCGGATGTAGGAGGACTGAGGAAAAAACCAATGCAGGATGTGCCTCATGATCTATTTTTTTAATACATATTTTGCATTCCCACAACTAAAAAAAGTGTTGCACTGCACCTTGAAGTCCTTTCAAGAATAACAGATAAATAAAATACAGAAACACGAAAATAGAAAGCATAAAAAAACAAACATATCAGTTATAAAGAGAATTTTGAATTGGTTAAAAATCATATATTAAAAGACAAGGGTCAAACAACAAAATGCGACCTCTATTTACAAGAAACAATGTACAGAATATATCGAGAAAATTCAAAACGGATGAATATAAATATCGAATTCTGGGCAAAAGACACTGAATAAGATAAATATGACCATTTTATATTGTTAGAGGGTATACACAAAATATGGAAAAGTTAAAAACCTCTATGCACCAAATAATACTGCATTAAAATAGAAAAAAAATTTTTACATGGAGGCGTGACAGAAACACAAGAACTGAAAGATACACTTTCTTTTCAGTCTTAGGCAGATAGAGAAGGCAAAAAATAAACAAGGATATAGAAAACTGAATGAATAGATTTATAACACTAAATTAATGATATATATTAAATTATGTTGCCAACAAAGAACACATTATTTTCCAAGTCCTCATGAAAACAAAAAATAATTAGATATTAAGCCATAAAAAAATTCCAAATCATATCTATGAACAAAACTGACTGAAATTTGAAAGTAATGAGAAAAATTTTAACCAAAACAATTTAACCAACTAAAAATAAAACCAACCCTTACCTAAATAATTCTTGAGTCAAAAAGGATACCAAAACTACACAGTTAGAGGCAATCTAGAAAATAACAAGGAGTTCTTAAAATCTAGAGGGGTGGGGATACAGAATTAAGTTGTAGTGAAGAGCAAATTCAAAACCTAAATGCTTGATTATTAAATTAAAAAAAATACTTAAGTAAATAAACTAGTAAAAAAAATCAACTTGCAGGGAAGAAAGGGGAGACATTAATAAAAAATAATTTTAAAGAATCTAATGAATAAAATGAAAATGAAAAGGCAGGTTTTTTAAATAATAAAATAAAGTAAATCATGTTTTAAGCACATGCACAAAAATAGAAAAACAAGCAAGGGAACAAGCAAGTATTCATACTGCAGATATTATACAGAAATCTCTGCTAGTGAATTTTGAAAATCTAAATGTCACTTATGTAATTAATGATTACCTCAATAAGAAATAGAAAACTAGACTATACTGTGTCACAGAAAACAGAAAAAGTTATCCAGACAGTCCCTCTCCCACTCAAAAAGGGGCAGAGAATCAGACATATTTAGAGGTGCACTGTTTCTAAATTTCATGAAACCATATAAATGCTATTTAAACTGCTCCAGAACAAAGAATGGGGAAATAAAAGTCTTTTTATTGAAGTGTTCAAAGTTAACATCAACTTGCTTCTAAGAGTGGATAAAGATAGCTCTCCAAAAAGGAAAGTGACTTGTCTCACTTATAACCAATGATATAAAACCTTTAAACAAAATGCTAACAAATCAAAAATAGTTGTGTATTAAAAGATGAATTCACATGGCAAAGTGGACTGATTTCTGAAACCCAAAGACGATTTAATATTAGGAACAGTACTAACATAATATGGCTCATTAAGAGGGCATAGCATTATGTGGTCACATTAAATGGATAAACGCGAAAAATAAAATTGTGATTTTTAAAACTTAGTAAAATAGAAATTCCTTACTATGAGAAAGAATGTGTATCTCAAAATAAGAGCTAACATACTTAATGTAAACACCAGTAGCAATCGCATTAAAGTCAAAATAAAACAAGGATACCCAATGTCTCCTTTTTATTTTAAACATTCTCAAAATTCTATCCAAAAGCAATGACACAATGAAAGATACACAATATAACTATGTATAACGAGAAATTCTAGGGACCTACCAACAAAATCTCAAAGTATCAACTGCGAAACTATGAAAACTAATAAGAAAGTTGAAGAGGGAGGCTGATTTTCAAGCAATCATATAAAAACTGATAACTTTCTTAATTATAAATAATAACAAGTTCGAAAATAGGAAGGAGTACTCTTTCACAACAGAAACAAATTAAAGTACATAAAATACTTAAGTATGAAGGCAGAAATGTATAGAACTTACAAAAAGAAAACTAAAAACTTGTGAGGGTATAAAAAACTTGAATAAACAAAACTATTCACCATGTCTCTAAGCAGTAAGACAATGTAATAAATTCAATTTCCCCAAATTATTCTATAAGTTTAATGCAATAGAAATTTTTTGGCACTCGATAAAATTATTCTGAATTATTCAGAATATTCAGGAAAACGAATTGGTAGAAAAGGTTTTTGAAAAAGACAACAAGATGTTAAACTATATTGTAAAGTCAAAATAATTTAAAAAGTGACAGAGTAATAAGGATGCTACACTAGACTAAAAGGTCATAACAATTAAAATCAAGTGGTACTAGACCAACAAAGAGCCCCCAGATAAATGCTAGTGTATAGTTAAGACCATAACTTCTGAGAATTGTGGTGTTTCAAACCAAGGAGAACATATCATATGACTACGAGGTCAGAATAATTCAACCCAAATTCAAAAAGTCAGGAATTATGAGCAAGCAATAGTGGTACCTTTCCAATCAGTTTCTAATCTAATTTAATATTTTTACTAACTTGACCATTTTCTATAACAGCTACAACAGAGAACAGTGATGTACAATGTCTTCCAAGAGATGTTTCCCACCCTTCTTTTACTAGTGGGTCTGGAACAGAGTTGCAAATGAGTTATAAATGTAAATGTTTGACAAATAACTCAATAAATTCACCAAAAACATTTAAAACTCTCTGGAGAAAGAATGAGTTTAACTACTAATAACAGGATTTACTTAGATCCCAATTCACTAAAAATAGCCAAATAAATCCTGATGGATGAAGTTAAACATCAATACTGAAAACATACTATCGAATGTACTTCAAAAAAAAGCTGAACTAATTTAACAGTCTTACCAGCTCTCTAAGTACTCATTTTCCCCAGTCTTCAGCAACATATGTTCATTTTCTTTGGAATTTCTACATGGAGGAATTTATGTCAAAGTAAATAGTAGATTTTTCTCTTCTCTCTTCTTCCTAGAGTCATTTAAACTGGATGAATTTACGAAGTATCCTATATTAAAGACCCACTGTTTCATAATCAGAAAAAAAATACTGACAGCTGGCAGACAAAAATAATTTTACTTCTGTGAATTTATAACTAAATAATTACACACATATATTTAGTATAATGTTTATCGCAGTATTATTTAAAATAGAAAATACTGTAACTAGAAACAACTTAAATCTAACAAAGAAAGGTTTGGATAAATGAGTTACAGTACTTCCATAGGGTTCTCTGCTTTAGAGGCATTCAGTATCCATTAAACTCTGTTTCAGAGGCATATTCAATGACCAAAAAAAACGCCAATACAATGTTTGGTTAAAATACAGATTATGAAACTGCAAGCATTATTTGTAAAACTAAATACATAACTATATGTATATAGAAAGCACATATTACATTATAAAAAGGCTGGAAATAACAAATGTTAAAGAGATTATCTCTGGGTGATGCATTGTTTGTTGATGGTTTTAATTTTCTTGTTAATACCATTCTGTTTTCCAAATTCTCCACAACATGAGTTTGGAAAGTGTTATCTATATATAAGAATATCCAAAGGGTAAGGGGTAAGGAGGAGGGGAAATTTAAAAATAAAGCAACCATCTGTCTCATTGCTTTGATTTACTTTTAGTTATAGAATTGTATTCATTTTAAATTTAAACTGACACTAAAGAAAGAGATTATCTTATTTATCACATGGAGGTATAGATATTTTTAAAAAAATAGAGAAACACTGCTCCAAAATGCTTTTACTTTAAAAATTTTGAAATATTTAATAAAGTTTAAACTAGTAAGAGCATTATATAAAGTGTAAAAATATATAGTTAGTAAAAATACCATCCACCTTTGTACTACAATTTGAAAATTATATCGACTATCATTTCAGCAAGAAATATGCCTTTATATTTTACTCTTGAGGAGCACCCAAAATACATATACAATTTCTTTTACTTACTTATCCTTTTCTCCTCTAAAATATTATGTTAGCATTATACTTACACATTAAGTAGGGAAAACACAAAATTTTTTACTTGTTTTGGTATTTAATGACTCAAGGTAATTTTATAAGTTTTATGGATGCTTAAGGTCAACAGAAATATGACATTCAATGAGTAATAGCTATGTCTGAAATCACAAAAATAAAGAATCTGAAATAGATTATCAAGAATACTCATATCACTATTCATGCAAATCAATATAATCATTGAATCCTTAGTCAAACATACATATTTAAAAGAACAGATTGTTTAAAATTAGATTACTTAAAATATTTTTAAAACTTTAAAAAATGTTCCTAACTAAACCAGATATTATGATATTTAATCTTCTTAAAATTATTGCATTCAGTTAGTAAATCTGACTAAAGCTTTCATCCCATATATGTGAAGCAATTTATCTAGAGTATACAATTTCCTATTTTCCATGTAAATAATGACATCAGGAAAAACCTCTTCAACTCTTGAAAGCTTCAATTTTTAGAAATGTCCTCTTAAAGAACATCATATTTATACTTTTAACAATTTAGAACATTTGGAACAGATAATATGGCATCTCATGCCTTAGTTGTTAAAAGCTTTTCAATGCTTACAATAAATGATTGAGACCTCTGAGAGCTTGCAACTTGTCGTATATACTTGTCAGTATACTTGTTTCTCATCAACCCCCAATGTACGTGGGGTTTTTTATATGATAGAAAATTTTTTTTTCCTTTTACATAAAAATTATCAGATTAAATACTTGAAAACTGATGTTTCAATTTTAAATTATGGATCTGAAGTTTATACAATTATCTGCCACTGATACATGTGACTATAAAGACTGATGTCTGATGAATAACACTTAGTTTTAAATTTATTAAAGTACTAAATATAAAGCCTTAAATAAGGCTATATATTTAATATTTTGGCTGGTACAACACCAGTTTTTAAAATTGTCTCACAAGAAAACAGTAGAGAAAACCAATAAAATAAAAAGCTTGTTCTTTGAAAATGTCAATAAAAGTGAGAAACCTCTAGCAGGACTGACAAAAACAAAGAGAAGACACAAATTACTATTATCGTGAATGAAATAGGGGATATCACTAGAGACCCTGAAGACATCAAATAGATAGTAAGGGAATACTCTAAACAACTCTACACACATTGGACAATTTTGAAGAAATGGACCAATTCCTAAAAAGCACAAACTACTACAACTCACCTAAGATGAAATAGATAATGTGAATAGCCCTAAAACTATTAAAGATATTGAATTTCTAATTTAAAAGACTACCAAAAGAGAAATCTCCAGGCTCAAATAATTTCATTGGAGAATTCCACCAAATGGTTAAGAATTAAAACCAAATCTACACAAGCTCTTTCAGAAAATAAGAGGAGAGAACTGTTCCCAACCCCATTTATGAGATCAGAATACCAAAACCAGATACAGTACAAAAAACAAAAAACATTATTGCTCAATATCCCTCTGAACATAAATACAAAAATTCTTAACAAAATATTAGCAAGTATACACAATGATCAAGTGGGGTTTATTACATGGGTAAAAAAGGCTAGCTCAATGTTTAAAAATCAGTCAATGTAGTATACCACATAATAGGTTAAAGAAGAAAAATCGCATGATCAAATCAATTAATGCAAAAAAAGCAATATGACAAAATTCAACACCCATTCACAATAAAAAGCCTCATAAAACCATGTAACAGAAGGAAGCATTCTCAACTAGATTAAAAATTTTACAGAAAATTATAGCTAACATCATAGTGAATGGTGAAAGGAGTAGCACAGACTTTGTGGTGATAGAAGTATTCTGTATTTTGATTGTGATGACAGTTACAAGAATCTACAAATGTAATAGAATGGCAGAGAACTATGCATCCACATTGTACCAATGTCAAATCCTGGCTTTGGTATTGTACTATAGTTATGTGTGATGTAATCACTGGAGGAATCTTAGTGAAGAGAACTTGGAACCCTTCCACAACTTCTATAACGCTTTAACTTTCTATGAATCTATTCAAAACAAAAAGTTTTAAAAAACTGCTTTATGTGATTCGCTTCTAGATGAACTGACATTAATAACCTGATTTTAAGCAGCAAACATAATAAATATTTAATAGTATTCAATTTGGATGAAATCAACCATACTTAATACATTTTAAAGAGCTTGCCTACACAAGGGTAACTCTTTTTATCAACAAAGCATAGCTTAGTTTATCTCAAATTTGGCATAATAGACATTTGAATTTTGAGAACCAGGGAAAACAAAAGGACACTGAAACTTTTTCTAAAAGTTAGTGATTTTTCTCCAAAACGTTTCTGTCCTGCAGATAGGATGCCTGTACATCCCCCTAAATTGGGAAGGAAAGTTGTCTCACCATAATTAAATTGACTGTTGGACTTCTCACAATTAATGATGTTAAACCTGTAAGCAATACTTGGTCGCATTCCACTGACTTCAAAGTAAAACCACTGATGATAATGATTACTGTTTATATCTGAGTTCAGAATAAGATCGTATTCATTTCTGAAAATAGAAAATAAAGAAATCTGATGAAAATTAGAAAAGTATCTGCATACACAGAAAATGAGAAAATTTTAAATGACTTACTTTCTAATTTGAATTACTTTGCGCAGATTCCCAGATTCAAATTTGGAGTTAAACTTCAAAATATCTCCTTCTTCTGGAATGGTGTAACTAAATAAAAATTTTAAAGTAAGTATAATAAAATACATTCATTTAAACAGGTGAGCAAAAAATAAACAAGTAAAAAACACACTGCAGATGAAAAGTACACGACTATTGCCACTTCACCCCTCTCATTATTTTTAAACCAAAGAATATAAACAAAAGGAAAATACAAACTTTGGCTAATATTTACAGACAAAAAAATTATAATTACAAATGGAGATTTGTTCGTACATTTATAATGAATGTTAATCATAAATAAGCATTTTTGCCTCAGTATATGTCTCTTCTAAATATGCACTAATAGTCATTTAAAAAGGCCAGACTTACTTTTTAAAATGCATATGACCTGTATTGAGTAGTAATAATCGTAACAAACTAAGCAATTCTCAGGTGAAAATATTATTTTAAATTTACACAATATCATCTATTATGTTATTTAATTAGCACCCCAAAAGGTGAAAGTATTATCCTCATTTTACATATTCATTATGTCACTAAATATTTACTTCAGTGCCTACTACTGCCAGATACTGTTTCAGTTCTTTGTCTGTTTCCCTGATTGAATATAAATTCTCGCTCTTCTGGAGCTTATATTCTAATAGGGGAAAACTAAGACTGCATTGCTCACTGATTTTTCCAGTTATTTCAGTCAGAAACAGCAGTGGTATGCCACATTCTTGAGTTTGTTTTTACTACATCTGCTAATTCTGTGGTCTATCGGACGCAGAATTATAAAGTTGCAATAGCTAAGATATATGAATAAGGTAGATTTGTTTTTCATTTTTAAAATATTATTTCAAATTCAGTCATTGTCTTTGATATAGCTTTTACCCTTATCTCTCTAGCAAAAATCTTTGAAAAGTATTTGATTTCCTCTAAATAAGACCAGTAAAATGTGAAATTTTCCCCAAAATATTAGAATGTTAAGGGGGGGGAGATCCACTGAGGGTTAATTAAATTTCTCATTTGAGGATGCAAATGACTAAATAATTGTCACATTCATCATTTGTAATTTTCATTTATTTACTTTTATTTAAACCCTAAAATGTGATGATATCAGTGATAAACATAAATTGTCAATGACACTAACAAGTGACTTCAAAGGTCAGGCAAGTAATTTAAGGAAATAAAGCAGATCATAAGCAATAAGAGACAAGAGAGTGTAGTGGGGACAGTAAAGAATTAGCAAGCATCTGTTCCTTCTGAAAGGGATGATAACTTGCTGTCCTAAGGAAATGAAGGCTCAATATTACAGGACAAAATTGCAGCATTTCATGTGAAATCTCCACTCTCTTAAGTGGAGGCAATTTTAGCTTTTTAAGAACAGCATCAGTTTGTGACCTTTATCTTATTAAATCCATTAAAAGTCCACCTAAAAACAAACAAAAGCCTGTTATATATTCAATTTAAGTAACCAAACATGATTTACTATTATATTACCATTACATCACTGCTAAAAGATAAAACCATAGTGATAGTAAACTAGGTGAAAGTTAAAAGATACTTTTATCTTTTAAAAATAACACTGACATTTTACAGTAAAATTAAAATTAATAAAACAAAAAACAAACAAAAAACATACTTACTTTGGGTTATCTAAATCATATACCACTCGATCTATGATATCACTTTGATGTATTAGCCTTTCAATGTCTTGGGCAATTTTTGTCCTAAAATCATAAAAGAGAATTTTGACCAAAACTCATTAATATATGCCAAGGCAAAAATTTCTCCAAAATAAGTTTTGGATGAAAAGTATAAAATGATTAAAAAATTATCTTAAACTAAAAATGATCATTCCTCTGTATAGTTTGTATACAAAGAAAATTATCAATACATCATAATAAGACAAAAATCAATAGTTTCAATGTCTGAGTTTTAGAAAATAACTATGTAGAATACAGTTACAAGTAAAAAAGTTTCTTTAAAAATCTTGAATATCTATTATGCTCTTCTACACAGAAATGGTGTAGATCCACTCTTTATCTTCTAGGCAAAAAAAAAATATATATATATATATATTCATAATAGCAGCACTGTTAGAAGCAGTGAAGATCTGAAAAGCTAGAGATTATATAAGGAGATTATATAAGGAGATTTTTTAAACCCACCCTCTCTGGTATTTAGTTAAAATGCAATTGGCAACCCACCTGCATATTCTGCAGAATCCACTCTCTCCTCTATGGCTAAAGAGGAAATATGGAGGGGAGGGAAACACTTGTGTCAGGGAGTAGAGGGTGTCCCTGCATCTCCAGGATTCTCAAGGCCTGATCTCTCTCTGAAACGGTCCAACAGAATGGGTACCAACTAACTGTAAAACTCCTAAAATCCCTGCCCACTGTCCTAAAAGACTGAGCCACAAGCAGATTCCACAATCTTCCCATCAACACTTGAGCAGAGTAAGACAACAATCACTAAACATGACAGCAAACTGCAGCTAACACAGAACAGATTTGGATCATAAAGCCAGGTGCCTGGAACTTTTGTAGATTGGTCACAAAAGCCATAGCAGGAAGGTGCTGCTGGCGTTAACACATAGCTACTTCTCATAGTACAGGAGTACGCAGTTACCCGAGAGGAATGAGTTCCAAGACCCTCAGTGGATGCCTAAAATCACGGTTAGTACCAAACCCTATATATGCTATGTTTTTTTTCCTATACACGCAAATCTATGATAAAGTTTAGTTTATAAATTAGGCACAGTAAGAGATTAGCCACAATAACTCATAATAACACAGAACAATTATAACAATATACTGTAATAAAAGTTATGTGAATGTGGTCTCTCTCTCAAATATCTTACTGTACTTTTAACTCACCTTTTCACTTAAAGGAAGCATTTAACAGCTTCTCTTTGGCATATGTGAATTGCCAGCATCACTATTCTTGTGCTTTGAGTCCATTATTAAGTAAAATAAGGGTTACTTGAACACAGCACTGTGATACTAAGACAGTCAATTTGATAACTGAGATGTCTACTAAGTGACTAATAGGCAGGGAGCATATACAGCATGGATACACTGGACAGAGAGATGTCACATCCTGGACAGGACAAAGCAGGATAGCATGAGATTTCATCATCCTACTCAGAACAGTGTGCAATTTAAAACTTAGGATTGGTTTACTTATGGAATCTTGGACCACGGTAGACCACAGGTAACTGAAACCAAGGAAAGTGAAACCATGGATAAGGAGGGACTACTATATCACTTATTCATTCTTAATGAGGAAGCCGATTATTTAAACTGGTTTAAATTTCAAGTTTCTATCTTTTAGCTAAAAATTGGTTATGTAGATTAGAGTTGTGGTATATTGATTTATTGAGAAAGCAGAGTGAGAAAGTTTGCAAAATAATTATAATAAAATCTCAAGAATACCCTAAACACTGAAAGTCTCCTTAACTTCAGGCAGATGTGAAAGTAGCCTCTTATACAAAGATACTTCTCTGTGATTAAAGTGTATTCATTCTCCTATAATTTAGAAATATACCTAACAACATCATAATATAAACTTAAACTCAAAATAAGCCAAAAACCCTCTCAATGAATTAAACATTATCAGAAAAATATTAAAAACTGTGCTAAACACATGAAAAAAAGAATACTAAAATATTAAGAAAATCCAACTCTAAAATTCTTAATCTAGTAGTTATACAATTAAGCATAATTTATTAATTTTTATTCTACAAAAAATAACTTAGCACTGACAAAGCAGTTTATTAAGGAAACAACCTAGTATAAATGATTATGTTATAAATTTTTGATTTAGATTCAATCTCAACTTTTGAATGCCAAATTCTTTCTAAAGAAACAAACTTGTAAAAGATAGTAATCATAATAATAAGCAAATCCAAAATTTATATCACCCAGACCTTCAACAACGAAAAAGATGTTGCTTACATATACTCTGATATACCATACAAAAAAATGCTCGAGCATGGGTAAATGACTAAATACATCCGTTTGTCAGAATAATTTATTAAATATGATTGATACCACAAATGTACAAAAATTAATACTTACAAAAGTCTGGTTGTTTTAAAAGGAAAATGGTATTAAAGGCTGATATAATAGTTCAGTTCTACAGCAATGTTCCATAATATAATATAGGGTAAAAAAGTAACTGAGTGAGGTGGACAGGGTGGCAGTGTGGAAAATTATTTCGTCTAAAAAGAAACTGACTGCTGCCAAGTAGGAAAGAGGTTAAGGCTGTCTTAGCAATTTTTCAAGAAACACCAGAAACTTGGATATCTATGTAGAATCTCTCAAATTTTACATGTTGGCAATCAGTTAAAAAAAATAAAAAAAAGCACTCTGCAAGTGAAGCCTAAATTCACGTACAAGTTGAACATGGCTTACAGGCCCCTGGTTTTCAACCTTGGACACTGTATTCTAGTGGGCAGAATTGCCCATTTATACTAGACTAAATCCAATATTAATATTTGAGGAAAATATCTGCCTTCCCCTCCACCCTCATTAATAAAGAGGAAAAATGGTCTTTTATTAGGACATGTATTTGTATTAAGCAGCACAACTTTCACAAAAAAATGTCAATCCTTTCTTTACCTCAGCTGCCTATTAAAATATATGGTTCTCCAGTCAAAACAGAATGATATATATTTTCCAGGTACCTTCAGGGATTATAACCTCGAATTTAAGCTTGGCTCAGAAGAAAATAATTTGTGCAGGGCAGTCTGAAAAATGTGCAACCCATTTAGTTCAATAAATACTCGAAAGTTCACATTATATCTGTCCATCAGCAGCACTGTACTTTGTTAGTTTTCAACCAACACAGAGCAACACTAAAGAAACAATCCAGTACACTTCACTGCTATATTTACTATAAAGACACTATGGAGAATGTTGTTCATTACCTAGGCATTCTCTGAGGATCCACAGAAGACAGTCTTCTTTATAGAGTATATGGTATAACCACAGATATATGACCTCTACAGTCATGTGTTGCTTAACAACGGGGATCCGTTCTGACAAATGCATCGTTAGGCAGTTTCATCATTGTGCGAACATCACAGAGTGCACTTACACAAACCTAGATGGTATAGCCTACTACTCTAATTGTAAATGCTATTCTCATTCACAACTGGCAACAGTTTGTTTACACCAGTATCACCACAAACATGTGAATAATGCATTGTGCTACATTATTATTGTTACGATATCACTAAATGATAGGAATAATTCAGTTCCATTATAATCTCTTAGAATCACCATTGCCTGTGGGTTTTCTGTGTTTTTATTTCCTTGAGCTTCAGCTCCTTTGCACTTAACTTGCATACAAACATACCTACCTTTAAAACACATATACCAACTCCCACTGACCTTTTGATCTCTTATCATGATGTTTGTATCAAAAAATATATCTTAAAGCTTTGGTTTAAATAAAAGACAAACTCTGGTACATTACACTGTGTACAGAGGCAGTAAAAAACTACTTTAGGAAAAATTCCCACATGTGGCCAATATACACAAGAGGTCCGGCTCTAATCCATAGATTAGATCTGTAGAGTGATTACAAGGTCCACGTTCCAGAGATAAGGTAAAAGAATTCATCATAAATATTAAAAGCGAGGAGAGGTTTGGAGAAGAGCCACAGTAATTCCCAGTCTGTATAAACTCCTCCACTGTCAGGATAGGCCCAATCCTGGAAAGAGAGTAAGGAGAGCTTGAGACTATGGTGGAATGATATTCTCTGAAAGACTCAGCCAGGCAAGGACACAGCCCAACATCAGAAATAGGGGAAGAGAGGATGGGAGGAAAGAAGGGAGGGAGGAACGGAGGAGTGCTCAAAGAAAACAGAGGTCACTAGAGCTGAGGGTGATAGCTCCTCACCTGCAGCACATTTTGAGAATCCACAGAGTAGGTATTATAGCTATTCATGGCCGTCATACTTTTTTTTGCAACAAAGCTACACTTAATTGAAACATTAAGTTTATTTACTTATTAATTTCAATAAAGGTATCAACTGAAAAAGTTATCAAATGTTTATCAGAGGCTCTGCTTGGCAAGAATATGTCTTTTATTAACACAAGTGGGTAAAATACTAAATAAAAGTCTCAACTGAGAAAAGCTTTCATAATACGAAGTCTATGAAAGGAAATAAGAAGGATCATTGGTAGTTAATGTAGTAGGTGAGGAGGGCCTTCAGGTCTGTCCAAAGACACTTGACACCTCGAAGAGGAGAGAGTACTGAGCAGAAAGAGCTACAGATTGCAGCTCGGCAAAAGTCTCAACTAAGCCAACAGGGCGCCCCATGGCAAAGACTGCCTGTTAGCAGAGCCGTGCGCTGGTCAAGAATGGTTCAACTCTAGTAACCCCACCATGATCAATCAATGACTGGAAGCAATGCATAGAGGGTATGGCCTCAGCATGCATGCTGCAAGAGATCCCAAAGGTATGGCAGCTGAAGGCTGCCAGTAACTGCAAGCCTCACAGCAGACTCTCTCATGAAGAGGGAGAGAGGAGCAGCTCATTGCCATGGCTGCTACAGTCCACCCTTGTGTTGCACAGATCCACTTCTCCACCCATATGTGGAGAGCAGCAACTCCACAGTTCCTGTGCACCTCTCCTGAGGAGAAACTGAGAAGAAAAACTTGAGAAGGATAAAACTTTTTCCCCATCACTGTGATGGTTCTCAGGGCTGCAGTTCATCTCTACCCTCCAATATCTTTCTAAATCTCTCTCACCTTCAGCTATCACCTGGCTAGGCCTTGGCAGCTGATCAGATTAAATGGCCCGAATTCTCATTCCTAAGAGATCTGAGCCCCTGGCAATCACATCATTCCAGGGTAGCTGTGACATGTCCACTCACACTAAAAATCAGCGAATCACTTGAGTTCCACACATATTTAACCTGTTGCCTAAAAGCAATCCTGCCTCCTTTAGCTGATCTAGATCAAGATCGTAGAGCCTATTCCTGTCTGCCAGTGCTAGACACAAGAGTCTAAAGCAACCAGTTGGCAACGACAGCTTGTAGTTAAATTATACCCCTGCTATGTCCCCCATGGAAAGACTGCACCAACTTTGGTGAACAAGACTACTAAACTTTGTAGAGCTCAGGGGTGCTGGGACAGAAAGCACAAAGTTCCCCACTGGGACACTGCAAGCTATAGTAAGTAGGACTACTTCTGTTCCTACTTCCTGCTTCCCAGCCCCATGTATTCTTTCTACTGCGGATACAGAAACATGTGGAAGTTTCTAATTTAGTGCATTTACTATATCCTGAAGGATGACAATCTATCTTTGTAGAGTATTTCCTTTGAGTTATAGTTTCACCTGTGCCTTCTGAAGGCCATTCCACACTCCAAGAAGCCAACTTCTTCTGAATTGTCTGTGATACAACCAGTAGATGCTAAAGCACAGGCCCATTTCCATTTCCATACACCGTTCTCAGCAAAGTAAGTCCCCTGTCCTGATGCTATGCTACATGTGATTCTACACCTGTAGATCAAGAAGCCAAGTGGTATCATTAATCATATACTAAGTTGCCAAGTAAAAGTGATTAATTTACCACATGTTAAAGATAAAAAAATAAGAAACAGTTGTTGCCTTAAAGAAGCTTAGAGTCTAAGGGAAATCAAATATAGACAGCAATGTCTTCCTTTATCATTAAATACTACAATCATAACAAGAGCATATAAATGTTTTTATATACTGGTAAGCCATCATAACAAAACCTTAACCATAATCACTGAAAATAGTCAAGTCATATCAAAACTGTATTGATATGCCAAATATTCACTAGTTGGCAATAGTTAATATCATCTGTAATTTCTAAAATTAACTGGCAAGATTTATAAAGTTACTGCTTTTATAAATCCAAAATTTTTATATTGTATATTTCTTCAAATTTTACAACAAAATAATACTGTCTATATTGCTATTTTTAAATTATATACCTAAATCAAGTTCAAAAGATAATCAAATTACTAATTTAATATATATTACTAATGTAATATTTATTCAAAGATTAATAAATCTGTTTTTATATATGCAGATTCAATTTAAATAAAAATTTTCCAAATTGTCCAATGATCGGGGTCTATTATGCTCCACTTGAATAAGCAACAAGCTTAGGAAATAAACCAAGTAAACCCATAAGAATAATTTCAAAACAATGTAAAATCCCCAAAGCAGAATAAAAAATGACAGTAACTTTAATTTAGAGTAATTTCCTTCATAAATACCCAAAGTAGCTTTTTTAAAAGTATGCCTCGTATTTTGACAATGGTCTTGTTTAGAGGGAAGAAGGAATTGTAACTCACCTTTGTACACCATAAGGCCTTTCTAAAATAGGCTCTTTGAATGGAGGTGGAATGTGACCAAAATAATCAGGATAAGCCACCTCTGAATATTCTGGGACAGACTTTGTGTTTTTCACAATCTCAATGTAGAGATCTGAGTCATGCAGCGTTGGTCCATCAGAGACTTCAACTGATGCTTGTTCCACTGATGAAGTAGACTCAGTATCTTCGTCATCCTCAGTTTCAACTCCAGTACAGCATAGCTTCCCTAGCTGAACTGTTCTTCCCTCAAACAGAACATTTCCACAAGCAGTCATGTGTGGGCATGCTTTAGCGCATGTAACGACAGTAAGAGGGAGGCTGTAGTCCTTCTTCATTTCTGCAGTAAAACCCGGGGCTGTTTGAGAAGGAATATTCTGCAATGTAATTCGGTCCAAGGCCTTCACAATATCATTGTTTAAGCCATGGACTGAAGAAATAGTTCTATTTTGATCACCTAGCTGCTGTTGTAATGTTCTGTCATTATCTTTAATATCTTCTCTTGCCAGATCCATAAAGGTACGTTTCTTACCATCTTCATCTCCTTTAGGAGACACATTCGCCTTCATTACAACTCCTTTTCTTAAATTGCCTGAATTCCCAGATGTTTCCTCTCCTGCCGTAGGAACAACAATAGGACCACGGACTTTCCCCTCAAATACTAAAGGTTTTGGTTCTTTGGAGATTAAGTCATAGTCCTTTGAAAATAAAAAATATGTTTAGTCTTTTATCTGTATGTATTAAAACATGTTAACAAAACTAAGACCATATTCATTTTATGTGCTGCTCCAGAAACCTAACATTTGGAAATTTTAAAGATGGATAAAACAGGGTATGTTTTAATTTCGCTAATAAAAGACAAAATATTTAACCACGACAAAATTCATTACACTTATTTTGCTTTTTCTATTATAAAAATGCCTATATATAACAGAAACATGGGAAATTTTAGAAACATTAAAAGACATTAAAATCATCCAAAATCCTATTAAAGAAAACATAGTAACAAAATTGTAGTTCATCAATTCAACAAATATTTACAAGTGTCTATTTTCTACAGTATTTACAGTGTCAAAGGTTTTTGCCAAACACAATTTCAGGTACTTAAGACCATCAGTTAAACAACACAAAACAATTCATCTCTTTTGCAGCTTACATTCTTCCACGAAAGGAGTGGAGAAGACTGACAACACGGTAAATAATAAACATGATGTAAAGATATTTTATGGAACAATAGAAAGGTAAAGTGTCATAGCAGAAAAAGGAGGGGAAAGGGGTAACATGAATTTGGGAGTGCCAGGGGAGGAGAGGTGGGTTGCAACTGTAAATGCCATTGATTAAGGGTAACCTCACTGAAATGAAACACAAGCGGAGAGAGCACACAGGTCCCAGAGTGGGAGAGCGCCTGGTGTGTTCAGTGAACAGCAGGGAGGTTAGTGTGACTGGGAGAAAATGAGCAAAATTAATTCCAACAGGTAAAGAGAGCCAGATACTGCAGGGACTTGCAGGCTATTGTAAGAATTTTGATTTTTATACTGAAGGTTTGAGGAGTTTTTCCAGATCCTATGGAAAAACAATTCACAGATTCCAAAAGACATTGAATCCCACACAAGTTTTAAAAACAGAACAGCCACACCTGGTCAACACTAGTGGAAAATGGCAGAACATTGAAGCTAAAGAAATTATCTTAAAAATCACCAGAAACAATTTCTTATGAAGTGAAAACATACACTGATCATACATACTACCCAGCAATTTCACTTGTACATATTTACGCAAGAGAAATGAAGGAATACTTCCACAAAAAGCACTGCACACTAATGTTAGTATCAATCTTATTCACAGTAACACCAAACTGCAAACATTCCAATACTCATCAATGAATGAATGGATAAAGAAATTGTGATACATTCATACAATGAGATAGTACTCAGCAATAAAAAAAGAACCTCTTATGCAATAATGTGAGTGATCTCAAAAATATATGCTGAGCAAAAGAAGCCTTATACAAAAGAGTATATACTATATGATTCCAGTTATAAAAAGTTCTAGAAAAGGCAAAATTAACCTGTAGTGTCAGACAGCAGATCAGTAGTTAATTGGGCAGGAGATGAGAAGACTGATTTAAAAAGGGCCCAGGGAGACTTTCTGGAGTAACAGAAATAATTCCATATATTGACTGGCTTGGTAGTTACATAGTTGTATAAATTTATCAAAATGTGTTGGACCTAAATATGCGCAATTTATTGCATATAAGTTTTACTTCAATAAAGTTAATTTTTAAAAATCGGCCAGAGGAAAAAAAGGCTGAGTTTCAAGAATGATTACAGAAAAACATTTTCAGACCAAAAGACAGATAGACAACAGACAGAGAGATACAGTCCGACACTAAAAGACATAAATCAGGCAGACGGAAAGTAATTCAGATAGAAGGTCTGAAAAACAAGATGAAAAATTAAAAGGTAGTAAAAATGTGGGTAAATGTTAAACAATAAATATAAAACACAGAGTTGTACCATCACATGGGTTTTTTAAAAAAAAAAGCCAGAGTTAAAATATAAATTAAAAGCACAGAAGTTGGTTTGGGAGGTGATTATAGTTAAAATACTCTGTTTCCTTTTAGAATCAAGAGAAAGAGGAAAGAAAGGTCCTGATTAACTTCAGAATTTAGTAAATATGTATGTAACGGTATCAAGAGTAACTAGAATCATTGTGTCTATGTCAATGCTCAAACTTACACTTTAAATAAAAATGGTTTATTGTATATAAATTCTAGCTCGAAAAAAACTGATTAAAATAAAAAATAATAGGACTATATACCTTTCAAATTAATAAGGGTGAAAAAGTGAAACAAGAAAAAAATAGTCCAGATGAAGGCAAGGAAAATGAACAAAAATATAGAGATAAATCAAATGAAAATACAAAATAAGATCTCATAAAGACAAATCCAAATATAGGAACGATGTTATGTAAATGAACTAAATGTCTCAGTTAAATGGCAAAGACTCAAACTTGAGTTTTTTAAATCCAATTATATGCTGTTTAAAAGATACACAACTTAGGATATCAAAAAGTTGAAAGTAAAAAAACTTTAAGAGATATCAGGGAAATATTCAAAATTAATGTAATTACATTAATATTTTTAAAAAACATTTCTGCCTTAAATTCTTAGACAGTACCTTCATAATAATAAAGAGTTCGATTCAAAAGGAAGAGAAATCAATTTATATTTATATACAATAAATAAGCCTCAAAAAAAAAATCCAAAACAGACTTGCAAAAAGACAGAGACGTTTGCAGTCATACTGAGAAATTTTTAACACACTTTTCACAATAACTGAGTATAGGAATAAAATCCATAAAAATTGAAAAGAAGTTCTCAACACGATTAACAATTTTTCCTAACAGGCGAATATACAACTGTGCCAAACAACAGCCAAAAAATGCTTTCCAAGGACACAGAAATAGTAACGAAAGTTGACCTTATTTAAAATCATAAAATAAGCCTCAAAAATTTCAAAGGATTATAATAATTAAAAAATATGTCCTCTTATCCTCCTACAATATGCTTAAAATCAATAAAAGGATAAATGAAAAATGAGAAATTAAAAAGCCAGCTTTAACATTATCAAGGAATCAAAGAAAAAATCATAATGGAGATAAAGTTTCAAAACCAAGATAATGAAAATACTAAATATCTAAACTTATGCAGCTAAACAGTAATTAGAATGAAATTTATAGCCTAAAAATATGAATACTGTAAAAGAAGAAAGGCTGAAAAGTACTGGATGCTTATCTTAAGATGATTATACCAAAAAAAAAAGAAAGAAAGAAAGAAAAAATGAATGAACAAAGGCAGGAAAAATTAAGACATGGCACTGATATGCTAAATGATCAAGCATATCATTTAGAAATGTGAGGATTAACTTCAAAAACATGCTAAAAGTAATTGTAGGAAATAGCAGATGGAAAGGGAACCACAGTTTTCTTGATTAAACTATGTAAAACTTTTTGACACTTTAAACTCTGCCCATGCAAAACTTTAATAAAAAGAAGGAAGAAGGAAAGAAAAACAAAACATAATAAACGTCCATATGGTAAATGTCATCACACTACCATAGATGTGTGAAAAAATAGCTGTGAAAATGCAGAATTTTGACACTTCCCATATTCTGCCATGAAGAAACAAAAGCAAATAAAACTATAATTTGTCACTACGAATAAATAATCATAGCTTTTAAACCACTACAGTAAGTTTCCCTCAAAAAGTATGTTGATAATTATTTTAATAATTCCATATGTTGCCTTTAAATGCATTCATTTTGCCTCCATCTGGCCATTGAATAATAGCCTTCACACATCTGGCAACAAAGTGGGTGGTGTTCAGGATTCAAACACATCAACTAATTTTAAACTTCACTAGTTGATGTTGAAAATGACATGCAAAACCAAGTAGAAAAAGTTATAATCAAAATTAATTTTATTTATGTTTAATATTTCATGATCTGCCAGTATCAGACATGATGATGGCTGAAAAAAATCTTTCAAACACTTCCTACCTGGAACCGACTAATATTTTTAATTCTCAAAAGTACATCACTTAAATACTGCTGCCTATATGTAGTTCCAACACAGTACTTCGAAAAATAGACTCAAGTATTTGAACAGTGCCTTTTTCTGAAACTTAAAAATGAGAAAGATAGTCAATGCCAACGCGACTACTTTAGAAATGATTTTCCAATTATGTAAATAAGACATGTGCTATTACCCATAACATATGCTAAAGAAATAGAGCTAACTATTCCACATAAAACTTTATGGCAAAATAGAGAATACATTAATAAATATGTACTATCTGAAATGCCTGAGTAGCTTCTTATGCTTAAATACACTAAAAAGGAGTACTCACTTGGGAAGAAGACTTTTTAGAGCTCTCGCACTCACACCTGTCCTTACCATCTAACCCTGGACACACCAAGTCTGACCAAAAGGAGGAACCTGCTCTAGGAGCAGCCAAATTAAAGGACAGGTTGGCCAGCAGTTCATAGGTACCAGGGAGGAAGCCATCTAGGGTAGCCTACTCTGGGTGATAATAGGCAAATATATAAGAACTTATCACTATAGTCCACAAGAATGAAGAACTGGCTTGTGAAAGAATGAAAATCAAAATACTGGCATTCACACTCATTAAAAAATTACTCTGCTCTATTCCTACAATTTTTAAAAACATTATATAGTTCTCATATGCACATAGAGAAGAACACAGGTGATTTCTTCACACAATAATCAATTCTTCCCCCAAGTTCCTTCCACAATATTTTTCTGCTGTGAGTTAGCAGTATTTGTTATCTCTGGAGTTTTATTTTTAAGTGGTTCTTACCTGGGCAAAAAGGTGTTAAAAGAGCAGCCAGATACCTCCTGTAGGTTGAATGGAAGAAAATCACCCTGTATCCTTTCCCAAATGCCTCTTCCTACCTTCTTCTTTTTCTCTTTTTAACGAATACTCTCTCCATTCTGCCCTTTTTTAGTACCCCTGATTTCAGAGTACCTTTCCATATACCCCAAATCTGTGGGGGTATAAAGACACTGGGGAAGGGAAACGGAGGGCAACTTGCTGCTGCTTCTACTGCAGCCAAAACTCATAAATTCCTAATGAGAAACCTGAATAATTAGAACTGTGAAAAGTAAACATTAGCTAGCAAATTTTTCTTTTATTTCTCACATATAACCTTCATATAGTAGCAAGAACTAAATAAATCTGAGATTATCTGGTTCAAATCCTTTATTTCAAGTCCTGGGCAGTTGCAGGGACTTGAAATTCAAGGACCCACCACAAGTGAGCAGCTCAGTGAGAATAAGAAACTAGATCTACTAATTGCCATCAATTTAATCAGCTTTACTTGCTGTGTAATACAGTCTGAACTCCAGTAAATAAATGAGGGTAAGATGTTAACAAGAAATCACTCTCTCTATGAACCAACTTAAGATTTAAAGACTTCAAGTTGTCCTCTCTTCCCTACATTCCATGATTTATATAGTAACTATCAGGAAAAAATTACTCAACATGCACAGACTATATTTTTAATACCGTAGTTCCTTAGCTCTCATCTCCCCTTAGCTGAATGTAACTTATACAAAGAAGGCTTTAAAATAAGATTTTGAAATGCTATTTTAAAGATTATTTTTGAAAGAGTAAAAAGCTGTCAAAATAATAAAACAAAGTGACAAAAAAATTAAAAAGCTAGTCTAAAAATTAAACGAGCTAGTCCCCTCATTTTACAGAATGTGGAAGTAAATGTCCAACGTCATTCAGAAAAGCAATACTACTTTCATTTTTTAGAAATGAAAAGCAGAATTAAAAGTTATTATAGCACTAAGAGATAAAAAAATAACTTTTTCTTAAAATCAGTGAAGATGCTGAATTTTCTATATTTATACCTGAAAATCATCAACAAGCTCAGGGAAAAGGTGTTCATACATTTTAAGTTCTTCTATCGTTCGTCCTGGTTCTTGCTGGGGTTTTAGTTTGTTAATATCTGTTTCAATATCGTCATTCTGAAATAATAAAAATGGTATGTCACCAGTTAAGAAAAACATACAGCTACATTTTAGATTTAAAGTTTTCCAAATTATTAATTACATGTAATTAGAGAATAATCATTGAATAAAAGCTATATTAATATTACTGTAAATTAAAATTTGCTTGTATTTTGGGGTTGTTGTTGCCTCGCTGTTTTGGTTGTTTTGCTGTGCTTTGTTTTTGTCAAATGTTATTCTAATATAACATGGTGTTTAGGCTCCTCAAAATAGAAACATTAGTGTCAAGATCAAGACTAAAGTATGCTTCCCCCAATCTCTCTAATTGCCATCATTTTGATCATAATTAAAGGGCAGCTTAAAATTTAAGAAAGCTAAAACATACATATACGATGGTAGTGGTGATAATCAAAATAACTAACATTTATTGAGCACTGAAAATATGTGAAGCACTATGCTAAGGATTTTACATGTATTATCTAATTTCACCTATATAAGAACATTATGAAGTAGATAGTATCATTACCTCCATTTAACTGAAGAGGAAACTGAGGTACAGAGAGGTTAAGTGTCTTACTTAAAATTACACAGCTGACAAAGAGAGGAGCCAGGATGTAAAACTAGTCAGTGATTTCAGAGCATGCAATGTGGGTCAACATAAATGCTCTGCCTCAAGAGAGACTAATGATTGTCATGCACTCTTATATTAATTACATGGTCCACAAAGTACCCTTAGAAAAGCTCAATGTCACCATCCCCTATGTTTTTCAGGGGAAATAAAAGTAGAAGTGGAACGACAGCCAGAAATGACTCCTATGCCCCTTTGGGAAAGAAGAAGGTAAATTTAAAGGAGAAGTATGATCTCAGAGAAACACGGTATGCATCCAGAATTCATTTGGTCTGTATCTGTTCAAAGAGTTAACATACATCATGATGGGAAGATGAGTGTCAGTTTACTGACCATCCAAGCTATTCTCTAGGACCCTCAACAACTCTGGCCTTACACAAATGCAAATTCATCACTACCTTCACTTATGGCTAAAGAGGATAATAAGACCAGTGATTAACTTGCAATTGATATTCATTTTTAGTTTTGCATTTATCTTACCACCAGAGTCAACTACTTATTTTTTGGCCTTAAATTTATTCTACTATGCTTCAATCCTTAAAATGCTTTATATACATGTATCTGACTATATTTATACATTTTCATATTAATAAGTAATTTAAAAGAAAAAATATATTACATATTTCTCACATTTCATTTTCAGGAATATAGCTATTATTTGTATAACCAATAAAAATTTTCCCATTGCCATAAATAATAAAAACTGGTTTACTGAATGAGTATCATGTTAATTATTATATCGTTGTTGTATAATTATTACAAGAATATGTAATTTATCTTAAATTATGCATTGATGAATCAAAAATATAATTTTCTTGATCAGTGTCTAATAAAGTAGACAATGCTTTCAAAATTTACAAAATTTTTTACAGACACATTATTTTCTCTAGCCATACTAGCTCAATATTCAATATTATTTTGTAAAAATACAGCCTTACATAGTGACTCTCTGCTTTAAAAAAAAATTTACCTATAAAATGGGCATAATGAGAAAAGAAAATTATACTTTAAGAGGTCAATAATAGGCAATTTTGTGTTTTGGTCTAGCAAAAAAGATGAAGAGCTACTGACGGACACAGAAGAAATAAACAAAACAACCTTCTACCACTCCTTAAAGCTCTTCTGAAGTTGAGGGAAAAAATAATGCACTAAAGTTTATATATTGACAAATCCTGGTTATCCGGAGACAAGTCTTCTAGAACCTCCAGGTTTCTATAAATGTTCCAAACTGAAAAATTTGAGGCAAAGAGAATGGAATCACTGTGGTGAGGAAAAAACAGTCTCTAGAACTCGAACCACAACAGAACACAAATATTATACCCACTACAAGTAGCAGGTTAACCTGAAGCATAAAAGAAGTGGTGGAATTTAGGTAAAAAGGAAAAAATAAGGAATGTCCAAATGTAACAGCCAATGAGAGGAAAGGCGGGCAGTGGTAAAGAAGAAAAATAAGATAATACAACTCAGTAATCTGAAGGAGCCAACATTTCTGTAGCCCTCAAAGAAAAATATTTTATAAAATAGTGGAAAAGAGAGCGAACATTCACACGAGACTGCTTTATTCTGAATCCTGGCCCCACCTCTTACAAGCTATACTGATAGCCTTTCTGTGCCTTGTTTTCTAATTAGCCCTCTAAAGCAAAGGTAATAATACCATATACCTCATAGGATTTCTATGGGGATTTAATGGTTACTATATGTAAAGAGCATGGGCTAGCATAGGATTAAGCATTCAATAAATTCAATCAATTACTTTTCTTATAACTGCTGTGTTAAAGTAACATGGGGAAAGGTGAGCAGTCATGGATACTCCAGGGAATAATGGTGTCAACCACTGGATTAGTCAAAGAGTGAATGTCATAAAAGACAAAGAAATCTGTGATGTCCTAAATTAAAGAAGACTTAAAAGACAAAATAATTAAATGCAATACCTGATGCTAGATTCTATACTAGAGAATGGGAAAATATAATAGAGGACATAATTAGAATAACTGACAAAATGGAACATGGATAGTGTTATATCGCTATACATTTATGAAGGTGATAACTATACTGTGGTTATGTAAGAGAGTATCACTAGTTTTAGGAAACACACACAGACATATTTAGGGGCAAAGGACCATGATATTTATGTAACTTACCCTCAAATGATTTTTAAAAAAATTTTAAGCATGCATTTATGCATTAATCTGGGAAATTTTACTACCCCTAAACACTCACTTCCCAAAGAACCCAAACAACTGATTTTAACATAGCTCCTGTCATCCAAGAAAGATTTTACATACAGAATTTAAATTTCCTGAGCTTGGATCCTTGGATCTTTTCACTTACATCAAGTCCATAACCATAAACACATAGTTACCCCATTTTTTTATTTTTATTTTTTTGCCTTGACAAAGAGAACCAGCACTGTTTTTCTTCTTTGTAGCTTCTTGAGTCCAGTATGCAGACCATCATGTTACCAGACTGGCTAACTTGACAATTTTGCCAAAGTTTGTGTTGGTCATATTTGGTGATAATAAAACTGGCTGTGTATCTGCTATTAAGATAGAAATCTCTTTCCAGTATCTTAGAATCTATCTCCAGAAAGTCAAATACTCAGTATATCCCAATTGTGATGTAGCATTTCAAGACAAAAAGGGCCAAGCAGGTAAGAGTCTAATGAATCCCCCTCCCCCAGAAAAGCATTGAAAAATGAAGGCATTAAGCAGACATTTTTCTACATTTTCTGCTAATATGCCCCTTCTACCACTAAATAAAGCAAAATATAAAGCATCTAGACTTGTAAAAGTGCCATAAAATTCTGAAAACTCACCTGCCTCTTTACTTAACATCTCATGTAACAAAAATTTTTTCTTTTCTCAATTCAATAAACACTTTTTTCCATTTCCTTCTTCAACTAAAACTTAAGAAGCATTATGTAAACACTAATTCTTACCAAGAAGCCATCAGTTATAGATTACTTTCCTACTATTTTGTATCCACAAAAGATTGTTGAAAGAGAAATAGGTTGCCACTTCAATTCTCAAAACACTTCACTTCAAACTTAGATTTCTTTAGACTTTAAAATCTAAGTCAGAAAGGTTAGATAAAATCTTCCTGGTCAGAGAGAGTTAAAATAAGTTATTTTAAGGCCCTTTTCAGAGCAATTCATTCAAAGAAACATTATTTTCTCTTTCAGTAGCTTACTGTCTATAATCAGCCATGATAAAAAACATGTGGGCAAAAAAATTAATCTACCATTAGCTATATGTATTTACTCAATCTTTCTTTTATAACTGAGTATGCAATCTGTAAAGGTGACTAAAGACAGAAATTGATACTAACCTTAAAATTTTGATCTAGGTCATCTTCATTTTCAGTTTCATTTTCAGCTTCTAAATCAATATCATCGTTGTCATCACTTTCATCTACTACGTCATCCACTGTGATACAAAATGTGCTATAAGTAAGTAGGTCAGAGGTAAGCATTCTTCAACATGCACATCCAAAGGCAGAATGTTATATATGTAAATATTTCAATCACCAAAGAAAAATTAAATAAAATTTCTTATTAAAAATGTCTCTAAGGTTGTCCAAGGTGTTGAAAAACCTAAGAGATGAAGTGAAAGTGCTTTAAAATTCGGAAAAGCACTGTAAAAATGAATGAGTTTTTTACTGTTTGTTTTTAAAAATTCATAATGTAAAAAAAAATCAATGTCTATTGTTGCAATAGCCTGAGTGAAACCATCTTGTTTTCTATCTGTATAAATTTCAATAAATCATTTCATCCCTTTACAATTCACTTGCCATTTGTTTCAATGACTACCATGTGCCATGTATTGTGTTGTGTGCTGGGAATTTTTTAAAAGATGTATTAATATAATCCTTGCCCTCAGGGAGCACATGAAGTTAAAGAGCAGAAAAGAGTTAACAAGTAATTATATTATCTTTTGATATAATATCATTATGTATAAGATACAAAAGATATATACTGACGAAGGCATATACTTAAAAATGCTATGGGAAAGCAAGGGATGGAATAACTACAAACTGCTTGAGGACAAAGGGTCATCAGTGATCATTTCACAAAACAGGTAATAATTAAGCAGTATCTTGAAGAAAACATAGCTTTCTAGGTAAAACGTAAGGATGAGTGAGTGTGACTTTTAAAGAAAGGAAATAATAATGCTAAAATAAAGAATTTAGATGACATCATCCAAAAATAATAAGATAAAGCATGATTTAACTTGTATGCTTGGGAAAGTATTAAAAGAGGCAAATAAAAATGAGAAAATGAAGGGTACAAAAGGCCAAGAAGTTTAGAATTTTAACCTATGAAAGATAAGCACTGAGGATTTTCAAGAGGAGAATAAATTAATTCGACTTACATTTTTTCAAAAGATCACTCTGGCAGGTATGAGAGAGGGAGCATATATGTGGAAGACCAATTAATAGAGAAAAAGACAATAACTGTCAGTAATGAGAATGAAGAATGAATATGAATTAGAGAAAAACTCAGGGAATAGGAGGACATGAGGACCACAGATGTGGGCAAGACAAGGAAAGAAGAGTAGAAAAGCACTTTAAGAGTACTCCTGTAAGTAACTGAGTGCTTTAAAACAAAACATACACTATTTTAAAAGGATACTTTCCTAAACTTTTTTATTCTTTAACTATTAAGGAATAACTGACAAACAGAACTGTATAATTATTTAAAGTGTATAATGTGATAGTTGATATATAAACTGTAATATGATTATCAAGATGAAGATAATTAACACATCTATCACCTCACATAGTCAACACTGTGTGTGTGTGTGTGTGTGTGTGTAAGAATGCTTAAGATATACTCTCAGAAACTTTCAGGTATACAATACTGTGTTATTAACTATCATCACTGCACTGTACTTTAGATCCTCAGAATTTAATCTTAAAACTGAAAATTTGTACCTTTCAGCCTCATCACCCCATTACCACTCTTGCAGCCCCTGCCATCCAATATTCTATTGTTTCTATAATATCAGATGTTTTTAAAGGTTCCACATATAAGTGATACCATACAATATTTGTCTTTCTCTGTCATATTTCACTTAGCATAACGTCCTCCAGCTTCATCCACATTATTGCAAATAGCAGGAATTCCTTTTTTTATTGGCTGAATAATATTTATATATCTCATACATATGATAGATATATCTATCTCACATACAGATATATGGATATAATCACTTCTCCTTCATCCACTCATCCATTGTAGAATATTTAGATAGTTTTCAAATCTCTGCTACTGTGAATAATGCTGCAGTAAACATGGCTGTGCAGATCTCTCTCTGAGATGATAATTTCAATTCTTTTTGGATATATACCCAGGAGTATGACTGGTAGACCATATGGAAGGTCTATTTTTAATTTTTTGAGGAACCTAAATACTGTTTTCCATATTAACTGTACCATTTTACATTCCCACCAATAGCGTATGAGGGTTCCATTTTCTCCACATCGTTGCCAATATTTACCTCTAGTCTTTCTCACAATAATCATTCTAATAGGTGTGAAGTGATATCTCATTGTAGTTTTGATTTGTATTTCCCTGACACCTGTATTTCAGACACCTACTGGCCGTTTGTACACTTTGGGAAAATGTCTATTCAGGGCCTCTGCCCATTTTTAAATTGGATTATTTGCTTTTGTACTACTCAGCTTTATGAGTTCTTTGAATATTTTGAATATCAACCACTTATCAGACATATAGTTTGCAAATATTGTATTGTTTCCTTTGTTGTGCAAAATGTGTTTAGTTCGATGTCCCACTTTTATTTTAGCTTCTATTGCCTGTGCTTTTGATGCCTTATTCGAGAAATCACTGCCAAGACCAATGTCAAGGATCTTTTCCCCCAAGTCGTCTTCAAGGAGTTTTACAGTTTCAGGTCATATTTTAAGGGTTTGATCCATTTCGAGTTAATTTTTTGAGTGGTGTAAGATAGAGTTGCGGTTTCATTCTTTTGCATATGGATATCTAGTTTTCCAAAAACCATTTATCAAAAAGACTGCTCTTTCTCAATTGTTTGTGATGCCTTTATCAAAAATTAGTTGACCATGTATGTATGGGTTTATGTATGCGCTCTCAACTCTGTTCCATGATCTATGTGCCTGCTTTATTTGAGTACCACACTGTTTTGATTACTATAGCTTTGTAATAGTTTAAAATCAAGAACTGTGATGATTCTGGCTTTGTTCTTTCTCAGTATTGCTTTGGCTATTTGGAGTCTTTTGCGGCTCCATACAAATTTTATAAGTTTTTTTACATTCCTATGAAAAAAGTCATTGGAATTTTGATAGAGATTGCATTGAATCTGAAGATCATTTTGGGTAGTATAGACATTTTCACATTATTAATTCTTTTAATCAGAGAACATGTGATACCTTTCCATTTATTTGCATACTCTTCAATCTCTTTCTTCACTGTCTGATAGTTTTCAGTGTACAGGTCTTTCGATTTCTTGGTAAAATTCATCCCTAAGTATTTTATTGTTTTTTAATGCTATTGTAAATGGAATTGTTTTCTTAATATCTCTTTCAAATAGTTCTCTGTTGGTGTACAGAAACACAACTGATTTTTGTATATTGATTTTGAATCCTGAAACTTTACTGAATTCGTGCATATTCTAACAGTTTTTGGTGAAGACTTTAAGGTTTTCTATAAGATCACATCATATGCAAAGAGATAATTTACTTCTTCCTTTTTGAGTTGGATGCCTTTTATTTCCTTTTCTATACTAACTGCTATAGCTAGGATATCCAGTACTATGTTAAATAGAAATAGCAAGAGTGGGCATCCTGGTCTTGTTCCTGATCTTAGAAGACTTCTTTCTGTCATTGAGTATGATTATTTATGGTCTTTGTTATGATAAAGAATGTTCCTTCTATACTTAGAGAGTTTTTATCATGAAAAGATGCTGAATTGTGTCAAATGCTTTTTCTGCATCTGTTGAAATGATCACATAATTTTTATCCTTCATTCTGTTAACATAGTGCATCACATTTTAATTTGTGGATGTTGAAACAGCCTTGCATCCCAGAGATGAATCCTATTTGGTCATGGGGTATCATCCTTTGCTTTTGAACTGTTTGCTAGTATTTTGCTGAGAATTTTTGCAAGTATGTTCATCAAGGATAGTGGCCTAAAATTTTCTCTTCTTGGCTTTGGTATCAGGATAATGCTGGCTCTATAAAATGAGTTTAGAAGTATTCCTTCTTCAATTTTTGAGAGTACTTCTGTGTTATCAGTTGTAATATGTCCTCTTTCATTTATATTTTATTAATTTGAGTCTTTTTTTTTTTAGTCTAGCTGAAAGTCTATCAATTTTGTTAATCTTTTCAAAAAACCAACACTTAGTTTTGTTGATCTTTTCTATTTGTCTTTCTAGTCTCTATTTCTTTTATTTCTGCTCTAATCTTTACTATTTCCTTCCTTCTGTTAACTATGGGCTTAGTTGGTTCTTTTCTGGTTTCTAGAAGTATAGTTAGGCAGTTTATTTGTATCTTTTTTCTTAATGCAGGTGTTCATTGCTATAAAATTTCATCTTAGAACTGCTACTGCTTCATCTCATAAGTTTTGGCATGTTGTACTTCCCTTTTCATTTTTTTTCAAGATATCTTTTTATTTTTTTTTTCTTTGACCCACTGGTTGTTCAAAAGTGTATTTAATTTTTCAGCTTTACTCCTGATTTCTAGTTTCATACCGCTATGGTCAGAAAAGATATAACATATGATCTGTCCTGGAGAACATTCCCTGTGCACTTGAGAAGAATATGTATTCTGCTGCTATTGATGGAATTTTCTGTATATATCTGTTAGGTTCATTTGGTCTAAAGCGTCATTCAAGTCCATTATTACCTAATTAATTTTCTGTCTGGATTATCCATCCACTGTTCAAAGTGGGGTACTGAACTCACTTCTATAAATGCATTGCTATTTCTCCCTTCACATCTATTAATAACTGTTTAATAGATTTAGTTGCTCTAATATTGGATTCATATGTTTATAATTATTATATCCTCTTGATGAATGGACCCATTTATCATTATATAATGACCTTCTTTGTCTCTTGTTACAGTTTTTGACTTAAAGTCTATTTTGTGTGTTGTAAGTATGGCTATCTCTCCCTTTGATTTCCATTTGCAGAGTATCTTTTTCCATTCCTTCATTTTTAGCCTACTAGTGTCCGTAAAGCTTAAATGAGTCCCTTGCAGACAGCATATAGCTGGGTCTTGTTTTTTAATTCATTCAGTCATTCTAAGTTTTTTAATTGGAAAATTTAAACTATTTACATTTCGAGTAATTATTGATAAAGACTTACTATTGACATTTTGTTCATTGCCTTGTGATTGTTTTGTGGTGCCTTCGTTCCTTTCTTCCTCTCTTGTTGTTTCCTTGTGAGCTGATGATTTTTGTAGTGGGATGCTCTGATTCTTTTCTCTTTATCATCTGTGTATCTATCATAGGATTTTGCTTTGTGGTTACCATTAGGCTTTCATAATACATTTTATAGTTAGTTATAACTACCTATTTCAAGCTGATAACAGATTAACCTCAATTCCATAAAAATGTTCTATCATGTACTTACTCCTTCCCATAATTTGTTATCCCAATTTAAATATTTATATTGTGTATTCATTAACAAAATATTGTAGCTACATTTATTTTTAACACTTTTGTCTCTTAACCTATATGCTAGAGTTCGAAGTGATTATACACAACCACTTCGATACCAATATATTTTGAATTTGACTATATAAATATGTGTGTGTGTATATATACACAAACATACACACCTTTATCAGTGAATTTTGTACTTTAATATGTTTTCATGTTACTAAGCAATTTTTTTTGTTTCAGCTTGAAGAAATCTCTTTAACATTTCTTATAAGGCAGGTCAAGTAGTGATAAATTCCCTCAGCTTTTGTTTTTCTGGGAAAGTCTCTGTCTCTCATTTCTGAAGGATAACTTTGCGAGGTAAAGTTTTCTTGGTTAACAGCATTTTTCTTTAAGCACTTTGAATATATAATCCCACTCTCTCCTGATCTGTACGGTTTCTGCTGAAAAATCTGCTTATGATCTTATTAGGATTACCTTGTATGTGAGAAGTCTTTTTTCTCTTGCTGCTTTCAAAATTCTCTTCACCTTTTTTTCGAGAGCTTGATTATACTGTTTCAATGGAGATCTTTCAGATGAATATGTTTGGGACTATTTGAGCTTAGTGTACCTAGATGGCTGTATCTTTCCCTAGATTTGGTAAATTCTTGGTCATTATTTCTTTAAATAAGTTTTCTGTCCCTTTCTTGCTTCTCCTTCTAGCATTCCGTAATAAAGATATAGTTTCACTTAATTGTGTTCCATTATTCACACAGGCTTTCATCACCCTTTTTCATTCTAATTTCTTTTTTCTCCTCTGACTGAAAAATATCTAAAGATCTGTCTACAAATCCACAAGTTCTTTCTCCTGCTTGACTGAGTCTAATGTTAAAGTTCGTGATCACGGTTTTCTTTTATTTTCTTCAGATATACAATTTGTTTGGTTCTTTCTATAATTTCTTTCTCTTTGTTGAACTCATTTTGTTCATGTATTACTTTACTAAATTCGTTGAGTTCCCTATCTGCCTTCTCTTGAATTATATTAGCTTCCTTAAAATAACTATTTTGAATTTTTTGGATAACTCACAGGTCTCCATTTCCCTGGAAAATTGGTAGTTTCCTTGATTTTTTATCTCTGATGGTTTTGTGTTGATGTCTGCATATATGAGGGCACAGTCACATTTCTTGATTTTTTATCTCTGATGGTTTTGTGTTGATGTCTGCATATATGAGGGCACAGTCACATTTCTAGCCTTTTTGGACTGGCTTGGGTGGAGCAAGACTTTTACCTGGAGAAGGTTCTGAGAACACTGGCTGGGTAGGATGCAGTATCTTTGCTCCCTATGAAGGCAAAGGGGCATAGTCTCTGTGTAGCTCCATAAGCTGAGGTCAACATCAGCAAAGACTATGGGAGTCTTCTGTGGCTAATATTACAGAGGTCTTGCAGGTGTCAGTGGTGGCTAGGGCTATTGGGATCCTCAGAGGCAAAAGTTGTTGGATTCATCTTGTTTTTTTATGCCCACAGAAAGAAGTCCAGCCAATGGAATTCCTCTTGGTACCTCATCTGGTAGCAAAGTAGAGGTCCTAGGATCAGGTGCACGCGAAACTACCAATGTCTGGGTCCTGGGGTACAGGTGCACTTGCCGTGACAGTGGCATTGGTGTCTAAGGTACAGAATGTGCAGATCTTTCATGGAAAAGGGGTCTGGTTCTCTGGGGCTCACTGTAGTGACTCCAGATAGGGATAGATGCAGCTGCAGCCTGGGCCCGCAATGACAGCTCCACCCCAGTGAGTCAATGTAGCAGGTGGGACTCCAGGCTGCTCGGCAACTGGGATCAGCTTTGGTGAAGACTTGGGAGACCTTGAGAGCAAAGGCTACCAATGTACAAAGGGGTGAGACTTGCCGGGGTCCCCCTGTTCTCCTTTTCCCAATGGGAAGAAATTCCTCTGAGGGAAACTCCCCTGGCGCCAAGCTGTTCTGGGCTGGGAGATGGGTTGACGTAGATAAAATACTTCCCATACTTTTCTATGTGGCGGTCCTCAGTTTTTGAGCTCTGCAGGGGTTTTTGTGCTTCTTCATTGTAGTCCAGAGTTATCTCTGAGATATTTTCATGGATTTGAAGTTGGCTGTCTTACTTTTTTACTGTATTTCCGGGGAAGACGAGCAATGAGACCTCCTACCTCTCCATTTTGCTGACAATACCTTTACTCTCTTTTTGACATCCATTTCCACTGTAACTTAATTTAGTGAAGAAGAGAAATTGCTCCCCACCCCACACATATCTGTCCTCCTCTCCTCCCTTTTAATAACAGAACTTCTGAATTTTAGCTAGATGTCAGATTCCAGGCTCCCTCACAGTAGTTAACAGTCCTATGGCCAATTTCTGGCCAATGGTATGTGAGGCAAAGTGGTAAAGACAAATTCCAGGTCACTCTCTTCAAAAAGAAAATTGTCGTCTCCATTTTCTTTCATTACCATTTTCTACTTGCACACAAAGAAACCACCGTAGGAAATGATAAAAACAAAAAGAACCTGTTTTCTTTGATGACCTAGTGGAATAGAGGCCTACTGCCCAGGATCGCCTACCCATCTTCTGGAAGAATATATGAGAAAAAAAATCTTCTATCTTGTGGCAGTGTAGCAAAAGGCCTCTAGAGACAGAGTACCTAGAGACAGAGTATCTAATCTTGGTTCCTCTACTTACTAGCTTTCTAACCTTGAGCAAGTTACATAAGTTATTTGTGTCTCATTTTCTTCATCTGTAAAATGGAGATACTCACTCGTAGTGTTCTTGTGAGCATTCGAGGAATTAATAAATGTAACGTGCCAGGCAAAGTGTATATGCTATTAAAATGTCTGTTATTACTGCTGTTGCTTGAGTGACTATGATACTATCCTGGATTACTTTGTAAAAGCAGCTCAGTCTATCCTAATACTGGTACCAAATTGCTTTAAATTCTTTTGGAAATAGACAGCAAAAAAATAAGTATTCATTTGCATATGGTAACTTCGGTCTATTTATGCCAATGTACTAGCAGCAGTTAGTCATGGATAAACACAGGAAGAACTGACATTTGGAGAAGGAACTGTTAGAAAAAAGAGAGGGGTTGAATTCAGAAAAGTCTATTGCAAACAAGAAAGATGACTGCTTGAATAGGGAGAAAGGAAAATGCAGTTAAGCATCAGAGAGAAAATATATTTTTAATTTTTAATAAAACCTTTCAAATAGTTGCCTTTATATGGCATTTGCCTTTGGTTTTATACTACAGGTGTGATATGCCATTTAGCTTAGGGTGTCTGAGACCTTATGCTCTATTCCGATGATCTATTCATATACCTAAACCAATAAATAATTATTATAGTTTAATTATATAGTTAAAATCAAGGAATATAAATCATTCTTTGTTGTTAGTTTTTAAAACGTTTTTGGCTCATTTATAGTAAAAACAAAAATACAGAAAAAAAAACTTAAATGTCTTTTAATAGGAAACTAGTTATATTTGTATGATGTAACAATTAAAAAGAATGAGTCAGCACTTTCTATAAGGTTTTAGAAAGTATATTCCAAGACGTTTATTTTGCTGTTGCTATTGCTCCTGTAAATGTGATTTGCTTTCCCCTTATGTTTTCTAACTGGTTTTTGTTGATATATACATAAAACACACACAGAAAAGCTAATAAATTTTATTCGTTTAATTGGTAAATAGTACTTCATTTAACTTGTATTTTATCTAACACACATTTTATAATTGACTTGATTGGATTTTCTACGTAGATAGTATAGAAATGTCTTCCATGGACTTTATCTCAGTCTTAATGATTAAGACCTTTCCTTTCTCTTACTGATTTGACTTGGAGCTTTCAAAATGATGTTAATTAATAATGGTTGAAAGAGGCATCATCTAACATTTATTTACTATTTGCAATGTTGGCTATTAATCTGAGTTAGGTAATACTCAGCTTGTTTGGGAAATATTCCTGGATTCCTAAAGAAATTTTATCTGGAGCTAATCATGATTTTTATTAAATCTCTTCATGCCATTTACTGAGATAATCATTGGTTTACTATAACCCACTGATGATACATTTTATTAATTACAGTCTTAATATTACAATGAACCTACTTCCTTAAAAATAATCCTTACAAGTGTCCTATACTTGTAAAAACTGTTCAATTTAATGTTATTATTTTAGAATTTTTATATTTATTTTCATGAGTGACGACAATCTGTAGGTTGTTTCAGGTTATTCTACCAGGCTTTTATTTCTGCATCATGTTGGCTTCTAAACTTTCCCTTTTTTTCTATGCTCTGGAAAATAAAGTATAGGAAAATTTCTTGAAAGGTTGAAAGAAGTAATTTATAAAGTCATCAGCATTTGGTGTCTTCATTGAAGGTAACGTGACTGCATATTCAATGGCAGGTTTTCTACTATTTAGGTTAATTTTAGTTATTCATATTTCCCCAAATATTGTCCACTTCAATCATATTTTCAAATATATTAACAGAAGTTATCTTTAGTATCCACTTAGATTAACTAAATCACCCCTACTTAATTTGCCAAGAACTTACAGGGATATTAAAATCACCCATTAACACTGTTTCTATTCATTTTCTCTTATTATTCAAATCATTATAGCTTTATCTATCTTTGCTCTAGTATTTGGTACATTATCTAGCTTGTATAAAATCTATGCTATCTCATTTTATAAATTCTGTTTGGTATTTATATTTTGTATGGTAGTAATACTGTCTTTCTTACCTCTTTTGAACCAGAATATCAGATACACATTTGTTGATCGTACTTTCAAGCTTTCCATCTTGCTGTTTTAAGAGTCTCCAATATGTGTCAGCTACTTACATTTTGTTTTTTTTTTTAACCCAATCTGAAAGTCTCTTTTTTTAAATAGTATTTTATTCATTTATATATCTTTTTACTAAAATAGATTTGCTGGTTCTTGCTTTGTATTTACCACTTTCAAAATTTAGTGCATCTTTGAAATTTCCTTGCTTTTCTATAGCAGTGATGGATAGATCCTTTCAAGAGTTTTTTCCCAAGAAAAAACACATAAATAATTTCATACAGAATTTCGAAGTGTTCACAGTCTGAAGTCCATCCGTGGATTCCTATGGTTCATCAGATCCCAGTCTAAGGATCTGTTTAGTATTATGTAATGAACAATTTGTAATGTTTAATACAATTACTCTGTTACCATGCCCTTCTGCATTCTTGACATCTTAATTCATCCCTGGCCTGGCTGGAGTAACATTTCATATAATTACTTCAGAAAGGGTACTTCAGAAATATACTTATGTACCCTTACATACCTAAGCATATGTCAACTTCACATATGAAGGGCAACTAATATGGGTTCAGAAATCTTGAGTCAGAACTCTTCCTTCAAATCTCCATAGATGCTACTTATTTTGGGGTATTTAATATTCAAGAAAATAAGTCTTGAGGCCAACTCCATTCATCAACAAATGTTAAATACACACATATCTCATGCAATCTAATAGATGCTGAGGATAAAATGAAGGAAAAAAAAAAAACAGCCGTTCTATCTTCATGAAACCAGCTGAGAAAGGTATAAAAATAACAAAAATTTTAATAAATGTACAGAAGCCTGATATGTGAGAAAATAACAGAAAACAGATAGTATTTTCCTTGTGTCTATGCAGTTGCTGCAAGAACTCTTACATTTTAGTCATGAAGACTTGTCAGTCATTGTAAATCTCCATTTCTAGTTCAGCGATCCATTAGTCTGAGATGAGTCACAAAAGGAGCTCTAGAAAAATATCATGTCATTTTTTCCCATGCTTGGTGAATTCACTGCACTAGAAGTCACCTTTCCTTATCCATGCGATTATTCTAGACACTGTATAAAGAACACTATGAGACATATCCTATCTCTCTTCCAGAGTCACTACTTACATGTCATAGAGAAGTCTCACCAGCTCTCTACCAGTTAGAACCACCACTTAAACCCCATAATTGTACACTGAGATTCAGGAGAGAATGAGATCCAACTACTCCTTGACCATCCCTCAATTAGGTGCTAGTGGTATCTCAACTAGGAACCAGAGATACTGCATTTCATATTAGGGTGAGTAGAGAGTGACGCTCTTCTTTAATCTATCATATCTCTGTCATGTTTGTTCCATGTTCTATGTTTGTTTCATGAGAATGCCCCTTTTAGTACCTAATTTTTAGATTTGGTACAGATCACCCCTATTTTAAAGGTCTAATGGCAATTTTTAATGAAATAGAAAGAAGGAATAAAATTATTTTTACTTAGCTATCTTACTCAAGTCCCATAATTACTCTGAGACTTTTAAACCTTTTAAAGGAAGTTTTCGAATAATACATTTGGATATTTTGTGTAGATTAAACTTCTACTTTAATAATTAAATATTTAAAAATAAAATCATAATAGTGTACTCTGTAATATACACCATTGATTCATCTGTCAACAAAACCAATTATAATTACTTCAAAAATCTTTTAAATCACTTATTTCAAATAACTGCTTTTAAATATAGAGGACTTTCGATTTTTTTTTTTCAAAAAAGTGATCAACTGACAAAAATACTTCAGAAAATCTATTAATAGCCTGGACTACTTTCTTTTTTCCATTTTGTTAGATCTTATCAAAAATAAAATTCTACTTTTTCCCCACATTAAGAAGTTTAAAATCTTACTTCCTTTACTATGTACCTATAGAAAAGAGCAAATTACCAACTTCTGATAATTTCATATGTTAAGCATAAACTATAACTCTTTTGGTGATTAGGTAATTTAACTTAAAAAATGAAGTTCATGAAAAAGCTACAAATGTAAGCCCAAATAAAATTACCTAAACACTTAATGTTTATATTCTTATACTTTGAAATTTTATGTAACTATCAAATGATGTTCCTATATGATGCTTAAATTTTTGCACAGTTCACATTTACATATATGTAACATTCCATGCTACTTCCCTTAATTCCTAGACCTTACTTTCTTATATTTAAAGAAATATTTGTTAACTAAAATATAAGGTAAAAGTTCACTGTGTTCCCTAAGGCCTTCTTTTGATGGGGAGTTAGACAAAAATCAAAAAAAAAATAAAAAAATAAAAAAAGTCAACTGTCACACAATTTCAAGAATGACTGAAAGCCAGCAGTGAGCATGTGGTCCTACCTTCAGGGGGTAAGTTGTAGAGCTGGGCCACAGGTCCAGTCACAGGAATAACTGGCAACTGGAAATGGAAAGAACTTTTAATCGTTGGAAGTGGCAGGCGATTTTTGGGGAAACACTTCCTCATTATCAGACTGGAGGTGTTGACAAGAGGATCAAGGGTCCTGACTGCCAAACATTCCTGTTTTTTAAGAAAAGAAAAACAATGTTCCTTTGGTGAACAATTGAACCAATTTTAGATTACTTTAGAAAAAATACATTGATAATTTTCAAGAGACAAATAGCACACACACAAAAAGCAACATTTTATCATAATCATAAAATAGCTTTGACTATTCAGAAGTTTCTTTTTGTAAAGAGCCTCATATGGCAAACTGCGTAGTACTTTTCCTTGAATATTTTAACTAAGCAGAAATCAGTAAAATCTTTGGTACCAAAAGTCACCAAAGCACTAAGTAATATATATGAGTGATTCAGGGGGCATTTTGCAAGCCTAGCACACAAAATTAAAAAAAAAAAAAAATTTAAAAGAAGAAAAAAATTAAGTAAGAAAGGTGTAAGAAATAAAATGGAATATTTAGCTGAACGTTTCTCAGAATTTTATCAATTATCACACAATAGCACCTCTAGTAAATAGTTTTAAGAGTCTAATTTGCTGTCCCAGTATCTAATCTTAAGAAGGGCTAATATGTAGAGGGTTTGAAAGTGTATCATATAACACTATTATTATTATATTATTATTATTATTATTATATTACTATTATTATTGACATTCAGATGGCACTTTAATACCCTGGAAAATTTTAATACAAATCTTCACATGTGACCTGTCAAAACAGATGAGAAATTAAGGCTCACGAATGTTAAGTGGCATAACCAAAGTCGCTCAACGTTTCCTCATTTCTCATATATCCATCACTGCCTACATCAATAATAAAAACAAGTATGTATGATTGATCTAGGAAAAAAAGCTAAGGGTAAACATAAAATATATGTTCTTATATCTTTATTCTCATGTACAAAGGGACTGTTTGTTGTAAGACCAAGAGGGCACAACCGAAATAATTGCCTGGAATTTTCAAAAGACAGTTTTCTTTCTAATAATTACAACCTTCTAAAGACAAAGGGTTGCGCTACAACATTCCTATTTCCCATAGCTGACAGTCTTTTATAGACAATAGAAGGAATATTACGAAAGACAGTGCCAAGAAGGATTGTGCTTATGCTGGCTGTCAGAAGTAAGATCCCCAACTTCAGGTTTCACTTTCGTACCTTCTCTGTTTAAAAATGCCCTATCCAGGAGGGAGATGTTGAGAACACTCAAAAACGACAGAACTGTCCTGCTGATTTGCAAATGGTCCATAAATACTTATGAGGGAATCATGCAAAACTAAGTATAGCACATCCTGGAAAACATGGCAATATAGAATCCCTTCCAGCCCACTGGACAGATTTATATGTCTTCCTTTACCTATGGGAAAAAAAATCTCATATTGCAGAGATATGCACTAAGCATTTTCTCCAATCGGTCTGCAACCACATGTAAGAAATGATTATGCCTTTTGGTTTTGGTTTTCAGTTTTTTAAAATACATTTATTGTACTTTTTAAGTATTTTTAGAAATATTAAGTTTTCTTAAGAACCAAATCATATTATTAATACATAATTACAATAATAGGAAGAAAATAAAAAAAACTCACTTGTGAAGTGTTATAGAGAATTTTCATCCCATTGGCATCAATAAATGCTTTTCTTCCCAACTTGATGTTTGTAACACTTTTTAAACTCTGTAAAATTCCTTTCCGAATGAGCATGTTTCTATGCCGATTATCATGGCGGTGCCAATCTACATAAATTGTTAAAAGGACTTGGACATATCCTCTGTCTACCGCTCTCCTGGCATTTGTTTCTTTAACAAAAGAAAATTGAGAAAGAATATTTTTTTAAATGATAGAAGAAAGTGGTAGAGTAAATCAAATTAGACGGTTAAAGGGGGTCAAATATAAGGAAGGTAAGGGGAGGCTGAAGTGGGTTAAGGGGATCAAATATATGGTAGCTGAAGGCACCTGGACTTTGGGTGGTAAACACAATAGAATATACAGATGTCAAATTATAATGTACACCTGAAAATTATATAATTGTATTAGTCAATGTTACCCCAATAAACTTAATTAAAAAAAAAAAAGATAAAGGCCAAAAAAAATTTAACCACTACATTGTAATAAATTCTTATTTTTTTCCAAAAAAAATATGGCAACTACATATTTAAATATTTTTTCTAACAAAATAAATATGATAACTTCCAGATTACAATATTTTTATTGTAAATACAATATATTTTATATTTATTTTGTAGATTACAATACTTTTCAGAAACCTGCCCATATATTGTTTTGTGGTTAACAAATAACGAAATACCTATAATGCAATTAGGGCTACATCTTTTTAAATGTTAATACTAACAAAAGTTTTATGTATTTTAAAACCTACGAATATACTGACTTTGATTACAACAAATGAAATAGATAAGCCTTTAATTAGCTGTGATATGATTTTGTTAAAAGCCATTACCATTATTGTAACTTCTATTACAAACTGTATTTCTACTAAAATTAACTCCATTGGAATGTAGCTCCTATTACAAACTTTGTTTCCATCGAAAATAACTGCTTTCATTACACCCACAATTATATGAATATCCATGCCATAACAATGCTAAGTTAAAAATACAACTTTTCAATAAATAAAATGTAAAGAGTATTATGTAATTAGAAGATGGTACTTTCTGGTTGTTAATTTTTTAATGTAATGAAAACGTAATTAAAGGTTCTTTTTTGTAAATGGTCAATTTTATTGGATAGAACAGAAATAAATCCACAAATTTAAACTATTTTATTATTTTTAAGGTGTTGATATTTAAGATTACTAACTAAATGAGTGCATTTGACTAAAATGGAAGCAAAAGAATAATCATATCACAGCAACATCTTGAGCCACCCAGCACCACATCGGTAGGCCAATTAAAGAGAGAGTAGAATATCAACCCATTCGGGGTTGTTCAGTTACAACGTAATATCAATCTCTTCCTAATCTAAATCAATCTATAAAATGACCTTCTGCCTCATGGCACAGATACTAAGGTAAAGACACTGAAATCAACAACCTTATTAATGCCCTCTCAGAAATTGTGCTCTGACATTAGAGAATTGGAAGAAACTCCCAGGATGGAGAAGAGGTGGGAGGTTCTTATGTAAAAGCTTTTAAACTTCTATTGTGTCTATAGAGCTAGTTTTGCTAAGGCTATGGCTATTTATATCAGTTCAATAGTTTTGATTAATACTAGTTTCATGTACTTTAAATAAATATACCCACTTTGTTTACACCAGATGGAATATTAAGCCTTTAGCTTTCTAGCTGTGAATATGAGTTTCTTAAAAGACATTATGATCATTGTAACTCATGTTACAAACTGTTTCCACTGGAATTCTCAACAGCCTAAATAGTACTTACAAGAAATATTGAAATTCTTTATTAAAGATCAAATCAAAAACTTCCCAGTAACTCGAAAACAGGTAGCTGAATGACCCTTAAGAAAAATGAACAAAGCCATCTATAATCTGCAATTGAGCACAATAAAAAGTCTAGTAGAGGGGATTTTATTCATGTGTACAGGACACCAACTCACAATCAGTCTATGTCTCTTCTTCCCTCTCTAGTTAAAATACAGCTTAGGTTTCCTGTTAGATTACAGCTTCTAATCTATCTACACTTCAGTGATAGCAATTAAGCTTCCTGTCTTTCGCATTCTGTGTGTGTGCATTCTCTGCTTTATACTCTTAGGTTTATTAGAGTAGTTTAATTATCCTTTTAAAGTAAATTACTGCCCTCCCTAGCAAAAAGAAATCAATGCATAAGATGCTCCAAAATGCCATAGCACATTTAAAAATAAGCAGTGTGCTACTAAATATTATTTTGCATTATTAAATATTTATCCTATTTAGTGCCATGTGCCATATGAAAATAATATTAAATATAAACCAGAGTCATTCTACTTGTCAGTTACTTTTTTACCTAATGGTGGGCAAATGTATCTATTTGCCCACCATCTTCCTTTGAAGGAGAAGGGAAGGAGTAAAAGGAAGATTACTATTTAAAACTTAAGATATAAGACTTCAGTCATCTTAGTATAACTGATTTCTGTAAAATAGTTAAAACTTAAGAAGGTTTTAGTTTTTACTGACTTAATGACTTTGTCGTCAGAAAATTTGTAAACTAATAAGTTTAGTTTTAATAGTTAATCTACTCTCAAAAGCATATGCCTATATTAATTTAAAAATTAATCTTTAAACAATTTGAACTACAAAGTCAGGGCACATCAAAGAAAGACTAAAAATATTTTTTTATTTCTAATGCAAGTTAATCCAAGTATTCCAATCTTGGTCTCAAGTTTATTGTATCATATATGAAAATGAAGTAACATGGCTAGTTTTACTGAGTAGCACACATATCATTTCAAAGATAAAACTGCTAACTGAATTTTATATACTCTGGTATATAATATTAATACTTAAGGTGAATTTTTAAATTTAATAGATCATTACCAAATATAAGGTTTACCAATTAGTCATTTGCTAATTTTCAAATAAACAATTCTGGTCATTCAAACTTAAGGGCAAGTTGGTCTTACCCTTGATAGTTTTGGGAAAAAATAACACTGAAAGCCATCAATACAGATCTTTAGGACTAAATATTATTATGATTAAATAAGGTGTTAACCAATGAGAGTTGGAATGTTAATGAAAACTGTTATTTAAAATAAACATACTGTGTATCTTGCAAAAAAAAACATATAGTGTAGATGATTACTCTTCAAGGGCATCATAAGATACACTCTAATGCTTTAGTTCTAAGATAAATAGTGCTTTAGTGTGTCAATAACTTTAGTAAACTGTAAATTTACATTAGTAGCCATTTTTTAATGTTATAAATTTGAATTTGTGGTAGAAATAAAATTCCTAATAAAATCATGTGTTATAGAGAGAAAATGTTCAACAGTCTTCACAGTAAACAGTCTCAATATCGTTAGTTTTACTTTTTAAAAAAATGTATACTTATGTAATATTTACATATTACTTTACTAACAGGGCTTTATGTTTATAATAATAACTTAGAAATAGTAAGTCAACATACTTGAATAAATTATAGCTCAATAAACATAAATGACATTAGTTATGACATATCAATCAACTGTGTCAAAGATAAAATCAACTTTGACATTAATATAAACCAGCTTTATAACTATAGACTAAATCTATGTTTCCAGTTTAACACTGTAAAGAAAATACTCAAAAAATAGTATCTAGTATTTCTAGTATTTAAAAACTTACTTGATTTTAGCAATGCAGCAAGAGTGTCTAAAGCAACCCTGTCAACATGAGAAAACACAAACAACAACAAAACTAGTAAAATTAATCTACAATAGTAAATTCATACAATCTTTTCAAATAAGTAATTATCTATTTCAAAAGTCATTCCAGTTATAGTCAATTACACATGGTGTTTCTCTGTATGCATCTCTCCTTTCAGATTATAATCAAACATGAGGAACATTGGAATATCAACAAAAAAGTACCAAAAGCACAACATAATATACAGATGATGTATTATTGAATTGTACAACTGAAACCTATATCATTTTATTAACCAATGTCAGTCTGATAAATTTAATTTAAAAAAGGAAACTGCACAATTTACAGTGAAAAAAATTTTCAAGGAAGAAAAAAGATAAACTCATTTATTGTACCTGTATCTGACCTGACAGAGTTCACACAGGAACATAGAATCATAGGCCCTAACTCACAAAGAAATTAAAACAAAAACAAGTCTTTAACACAAATAAAGTTCATAACTACAAAATTCTATAGATAGTTGTAGCTATTAGCCCTATCAAGCAGTAATGTTAATATTTAAGGTGATAATAAATGAAAAATATTTTGGAACTAGGAGGTTTCAAGAGAAGTAGGAGCCCTTAACATTTTTTAGTCATAGTCATTATTGAGAATAATGAACCTAATTAATATCTCAAACACTCTAACTGCCCATTAATGGATAAAGGAATAGCCTAAAAAATTAAAGATAGTTATATTTTCTTTGAACATAAACAGTTATACACTGAAATCAACCGCTATCAATCAACTTTAAAAGTATAACATCACTATTGAATACTTATAATTCAATTAGTTTTTTTAAGAAAGAGTTACTGAAGAAATGGCACTTAATTTCAGTAACTTTAAAAATATAAGCCTATATACTATAGTACCTCTTAGTAAAATTTCAACAACTCTAATTAATTTGCATAAAAATATGTACACTGTCAAACTTAAGCATTTCACTCATATTAAACATTTGTTGAATGCCTACTAGATACCTACAGTAGCCGGTTTTTCATGGGCATAAAAGTAGAAAACAAATTTATCTCTTTCACAGATAATTTTACAATCTTGATAATAAGATGTACACATCTGTGAAAACAACTACTCAAAAAAACTAAAACCAGAAACGAAGTAAAAGCTGCATACATTAGTGGTAAAGGAGACAAAGCATTACCAGATGTGAGTAAAGGCAAAGAACATAATCAATCAAAAGATTTAAAATGGATATTGGTTTAAGATGAATATTGGTTCATGGTAAAACCTGAAACTAATCCAAGACTTGGATTGTCTAATCCAGGCATTGAATAAGTGCTCATTTATAATAAATGGTCATTACTGCTACCCTCTAGAGCAAGTTGTTAACAGTTACACTTTGTTTTTCTGTTACAAATAAAACAACCACATAAACTTTTATTTATAACATTTGTAAAATAAGAATAAAAGTATACACTTTAAAAAACATTATAAATTCATGCTTGTAAACTCTTTAAAACCAATGTGAAATTTTGGTAATGATGAGTTAAAAGTGAAAATTATAAAATTATATACTGTTTCCATAGCACTGAATGATCAGTAAGAAACATTCACTCCATAATCTCATAACTGTGCAATAAAATGTACATAAGATTATACTTTTGAGTTTTAAATTGGTCAAAATTAAACAGAACTAAATGGATCTTCCAAGTCAAACAGCAATTTATTAAAAATAAAAAGACTTGTTCAGCAAGACCTGATAAATGCCAGAAATGGTTATAGGTGCCTCATAAATGGTTTTCTATTTTAATTCTTAAAACAATCCCGGTTCACAGAATTGGCTCATTTTATGAATAAAGAAACTAAAGATTTCTGAATATAATAATATGCCTAGTGTTACATAAAAACTAAGTAATATGGAAACTGAATTTCTCTTGTTGAATTTCTCTGTTGAGGAAGAAAATTATGAAATCAGAAATGTCAGTCTCCTCCAAAAAGACATGCTGAAGTCCTAAGCCTCAGTACCTCAGATGTGACCTTATTTAGAAATAGAGTGTTGCAGATGTAATTAGTCAAGATGAAGTCATACTGGAGTAAGTGGCCCTTAATCCATCATGACTGGTGCCCTTACCAGAAGAGGGAAGACTATTTAAAGACAAACACATAAGGAGAGAACACAATGTGATCAGAGGCAGAGATTGCAATGTTGTAGCTACCAACCAAGGAACTCCAAAGATTGCCAGAAATCCTCCAAAAGCTAGGAAGCAGCAAGGAAGGAGCACTGGCCCTGCTGACAAGTTGGTTTTGAACTTCTAGCCTCCAGAACTGTGAGGCAATAAATTTCTGTTATTTTAAGCCATCAAATTTGTACTAGGTACTTTTGTCACAACAGCCTAGGAAACTAATATAATCACTTAGATGTGATCACTTGCAATGAACTCGCAGGATTTCCCCATCAACAGCTAAGTCTTTATTCAAAATTATAAAATATTTGAGCGCTTTCTGAATGTATTTCTTCCTGCTGGAAGTTGTTTATAACACATCTAAACCAAATCAAAGTGCTTCTGACAGCTTCTAATCCTTGATGTTTATTCTTCAACACTGGCAAAACTGGCATTATGAACTAGTTCTGACTCCAAAACCCATCATGCTTGTTCCATAGATCCACTACATTAAATATATATATATATATATATATGAAGTTTGGTGATAAGTTGTCTTGATACTTTTACCAAAATGTTACTTAAATGGTATTTTTAAAAACTTTAGTACAATTTCTGAAATTCTACAACACTTAATGAGCTGGTATAAATTTATAATATAAAATCACAAAAGAATTTTAGAATAGATTTTTTGAAATGCATAGTTTGTATTATATTGATTAGAATTTTTTTAACAAATATTTTGTACTTCTCATATGTTTTCCCACACTTCCTACGTCACACACAGAATAATACAACCAACAATGGCTTAGAAAGCAGCCTGTGGCATATTCATTTAGGAGCTGTGAAACAGGAAAAATTTAGTTACTCATGAAGTTACATCTGCTTTAAATTGGGGGATCAATCCTTGCAATATCCTCCAAACCAATTGTAACTTGAAAAGACAGAATTACAATATTTCCGGAGTTGCTTCCTTCTGGATTAACAGTGTTTAAATCCAAAACCTAAAAGTGGAAAAAAAGGAAATCCTAAAGGAAAGCATGATCCTATCGAACATATATAATACCCCTCAATCTTCTACCAAAGTCAGGGCATTGTGTAAGGGGAAAAACTACGATGTTGAGATCTTTTAATCAAGGGGGAGGCCCTAAGATTATTAAAAATGATAAAGAGATCAAGATACAGATGTTTGGTCAATAAATAATTTATTCTTTTTAAAGTAAAAAGTAAGGTTTAAATTTTTGTTTTTTCTTTTAAAAATTAAATAGAAAAGAATAAAGGGATAATTTAGATAACAGTAGTCCTTTCTCAGAAGTTTAGACCCATTGATTTCTATCTACATAGTTTTGGATATATTCCATGTTATATATTATAAAGATATTTGTGAAATGTTGTTTCTTCTGGGAACAGTTTATGTTAGATTTGGTAACCTGATTATAATAGAGAATGCTGATCTTAAGTAGGAGATCAAATCCATTAGATAAAAGATAAATCATAAAGTAGTTTAAAGATCAAGGGAGGAAACGATATACGTATTTAAAAATAATGTACTTTTAGTATTAACTAGGATTCATTCACAGCCACATTACATTACCACCTAAATTATACTGCATTAATATAATTATTAATTATATAATTAGAATCGTGCTAATTATAGAAATTGTCTCATTAAATCCTCACAACCCTAAAATGTAGGCACTAATATTACCATTCTACAGCTAGGAAACTGGGTCATAAAAAGTTACAAAATTTACTTCCAATCATGGAGCCAGAGACAGAGCTAACATCCAAATCTAGTTCTGCCTGCCTCCAGAGGCCACTCACTACACTATACCAATTCTGTAAGTTGGTTTTACTAATTGTAATACAATCATTTTCTTTGTTTTGTTACATTTCATCGAATGCTCTAAGACTGTGTATGATCTTTGCAAAAGTAAAAATGTTAAGTCATCCCACCAAATAATATTTAATAAATAATTATATGTGCAAGTAATCTCTCATATTCTAGAAAAGTATAAACTAAAATATTTGACCTTTATTAAGAAAGAGTAAAAAAGACTGAAAATGTTCTGAACCTTATTTGTTTGTAAAATTTAACCAAATAGTTAATGTGGACAAGTTCTTCCTTATATAAAAAAATAAAACACAGCTAATAAAAGTAGAAAAAATGAGAAAATCAGAAAAGTCATTATTTTGCATACCCTAAAGAGTGAATGAATCTAGGTGATGTCATGAAATATCGCTAAATCAGTAAGTGAAAAATGGATTGATCACATCGACCCAATGATCTTAAGTGGTGCAAAATGGAGTATCTAGCACTATGAAATATTTTTGACCAGAATAAAAAGAACCCAAATCTAATCAAGTCTTTAGCTCTATCGGTCTACAGAAAATTCAAGGGATATACCTACATCTAAAATGACCCTAGAATACATGCATCTTAATCTAGAAAGTTGGGACATTCTACAAGACAGCATCCAGGTCCTTCAACAAATAAACAAAACAGAACCAAAACAATAGGGGGGCTCCTGTTGATTCTAAAGGTTATAAAATATAATCAAATAGAATGCATAGACCTTATTTGGATCCTGATTTTAACAAGCCAACTGTGAAAAAGACATTTCTTAGAAAATTAGATATTAAGGAATTATTAATATTGTTGGGCAAAGAAATAATATTGTGGTAACACTAAGAGAAAAAAGCTCTGTATCTAATAGTCATCATACTAAAGAATGTATAGAACAAATGTAATGGCCGATATTTGCTTTAAAACACTCCAGAAAAAAAAAAGGACAGGGAAGGGAAAGATGAAATAAAGATGACAGAATGTTGATTACTGTTGCCATTAAGTAATGGGTATATCAGGGTTCATTATTCAATTCTTTCTATTATTAGGTAGGTTTGGAAATTTCCTAAATATAATGAGGAATGATGTGTGTACCTTGTTTGGATCCTGATTCAAATAATCAAATCGTAAAAGTTTTTTTTAAGAAAACTAAAGAAAATTGAATAGACTGGATTTTAGATTGTATTAAGGAATTAATAATTTTACTGAGTATGATTATAGTATTGTGGTTATTTTTTAAATCTCTATTTAGCAGTTATATACTGAAACATTTAGAGGAAAAATTAGAAAATATCTGGGATTTGCTTACAGAAATTTACACATATATATGAATGACATCTAAACTTAAAAATACCCCAAGTGAAATAAAAGTGTGGAAGGAAATAAATGAAAGAAAAATGACAGAATGTAGATAACTGCTCCATACAGTAATTACTATAACTAATTCAAGATAATTAATTAGTTTAATATAACATCAACTCTATATTTGAAAAATTCCATAATAAAATTTTAAAGGATGACCTCAAATATGGCTTAAGAAAATACTAAATATAGCCAAGAAACTGAAAACAGCTTTTATTTTCTGAGGTTGAAAGACCTACAAATGAATAAATATATGTTTTCAATATAAGAAAAGAGTGACATTATTTTGGCAAAAAAATAAGATTGCAAAATTGGTAAGGAATATAGTAGGCATTCAATAAACGTTTCCAAATGAATGATACTCTATAAATGATCTTTTTCCTCTTATAGTATCTAGGGAATGTTTAAAGTTTAAATTTCCATAACACTATATTCGATGAATTTAAAGTTTTCTAATTTTGATATACCTTTGAAAATTAAACTTGAAAGAAAATCTTTATCATAATAAAATTGCTATTTAAGAACTAAGCAAGGACTCTAGATACAATTTAACTCCACTGCTCACTGTACAGATCAAGATAATGAGGCCCAGAATAATAAAGCATATACCTCTATTTACACTCAAAACATTTACTCACTTCATGAGACCTGAATTCTTCTTACTAAATGGTCCGATGATTTTAAACATCAGTTCCACAACTCCATTTTTCCCTAAGGATACTGAATTCACAGCTGGGAGTGGGAGAAAAACAATATAAAATAATTTTAAAAACCTCAACAAGTAGAAATGTGTATTACTGTTGATACATAGCCAAAAACATACAAATTGTTTAGTACATGGGAACTCACATCCCTCATAAAGTCCATCTTAGATAATCACCTGAAAGAAAGATTTGGTATTTTTGTTTAATTTTTATGGGAAGTTGCCGAGAAATTCTGAAAGAAGTTATATATAAAAAAAAAATGTTACTGCAAAAAAGTACTTTTAAGTCGCTCCATTTGTTTCTTCAACAAATTTAGTGAACTCTACTAAACAACTCTACTAAAGGTCATGGGGAATTAGAAACAAAAACAAATAGTGCCCGCCCTCTGAAAACACAGTGTATAAGAGAACGACAGAAACAGGAAACAAATTAATACTAAATTACTTCCCAAACAGCTTAGGAGTTATAGGCTATTTAGGTTACACCCAGTGAGGAGTCCCTAACCCACAAAGAAACAGAAGGCATTTCTAGAGAAATTGATATCTGGGCTCAGTCTTTACAAATGAGGAGTTAGCTATTACAGGAGTTGCAGTAAGAGATGGATGTGGCTCTGGAATATCTCTGGAGACAGAAACAGAGATAACAGAATAACTTCAATGAACACTTGGGTATGAGCAGTTACATGTTGTTACTCATGTAGAACCATACGAAAGCATACCAATGGGAAGATGCACTGAGAAAAGAAAGTAAACAAATTATAAAGGACCCTGTAAGTTGTTAATTCATTCAACTATTAGGGAATGCCCAAAATAAGTAACCAATAAGATCTAAATTTTAAATACAGGTCAGATCACAGCACTCTGGGGATTGGAGAGAGACGTTAGGAGGCTGTGGTCTACAGCAGCGGTCCCCCAACCTTTTTGGCACCAGAGACCTGTGCTCCTATGAGAATCTGATTACAGATGATCTAAGGTGGAGCTGAGGCAGTGATGCTAGCGTCGGGGAGCAGTTGCAAATACAGATGAAGCTTTGCTTGCTTGCCTCCTGCTGTGCCTATTCCTAACGGGTCATGGACCAGTAATGGGTTGGGGATCCCCAGCTACATGACAAATCATGAGACCTTTATTTAAAGCAAATGCAGTAGAGAAAAAGAGGTAACTAGACTTTCACATGAGAGATGCAAACAATTACCTAATCAGAAAATCGTGCCTAACATTTTCAACTCTGAATATTACTTTAAAAATTATAAACCATTTAACTGGCCTTCTAGTGGCTAATTCAATAAAATGCCACCAAAAATATAGCTCTCAAAGTTTTGTATCGTAATATTAATTTCTTCTGTATCTATTTATTATTCCATTTTCCCTTCTATTTTCTGTCTGTGCTGCTTTCTTTTTTCCCAAATTGGGGTATTCAGTGGCTTATCTGTCTTATTTTTAATCCAATTGTTTTATTTTTTCAGATTGGCTGTTTTTTTTCCCCCAAGGTTTTCTTCTTTACTATTTCATTCCTCTTATTTCCTTGTGTTTATTGCCCTATTACTAACTTCTGTGGTTGGCTATCCAATTCATTCATTTCTTTATGTTCTTTTTAATTAAATAAATGCTAACTATTTTAGTGTTCAAAGCTATTTTCCCTGAGCACACCTTTAGCCATATTGCCAAGGTATAGATATAAATACAAACATACATACATATAAACATATACATACATATCATACATGCCACACACACATCTACCACTTTTATTATTATTTTGCAATAATTTTCTGCAATAACATGTACTCTACAATTTCAATGTCAGGTGTTTTGTTAACCACCCCAATTCCATAGTCAGAAAACAGAGAGAAAACCCATACCTTAAGGGGTTAGGACCTAATATTAGTGAGTGAATGAATGAATGAATGAGAGAGAAAGAGAGAGAGAGAGAGAGGGAGAAAGAGAGAGTGAGTGAGTGAGAGAGAGAGTGTGTGTGTGTGTGTGTGTGTGTGTGTGTGTGTGTGTGTGTGTGTGTTTTAGGAGACACTCCATCTGAGGCTATCTCTCAGTGATCCCTATTCTCTCCAGCTTCCTCAGAGGCTCCTGTACTATTTATTTTCTGTTCTGCTACTTCCCTATTGATGGCTGAAGATAATTAGCTCCACATGGCTATGCTACCACATGCCTTCCAACTCCACTTTCCTCTTATCTGTGAAAATCCAAATAGGCACAGTAGTTTTTCCAGCTGCCAGTAACCCCATATTCTTCCACATCTTTCCCACGGGGCAAGAGTGAGTTAACTACCAGGTGCTCTGAAATACTCACAGTTTGCAGAATATACTCGTAAAAGCTGAAGACAAGGCAAAACCAAGCGATGATTTTGCAAATTCTGTTTGACCAAATTCAGGGTTATAGTCAGAGTTCCATTAATTCTAGCTTTCACTCCAAATTTTTTGTCTGTTCAAAAAAAGTAAACAATTTATTCATATGTAACTTTGAATGAAATGAAGATGTCATAAAGCAATGAGATTCTAAAAACATATAATGAATTCATATTATCAAATGTAAAGCTGGCCTCAAACACATAAAATTACAATCATTTTCTTGTATGATTTTAAAAATATTCCTTGTACCTTTGAAACATGGCTTGAAAGGAAGTTCTATGCAGCAGGTGAAAGGATAGGGCAAGGGGAGAGAAGATGGAGCAGCCCTACAGTTAAGACTGTCATTAAAGGAAGAACTTAACGAATCCACTACACATAGAAGTCTGTCCAGTCCCACACATTCGAAAAAACACCAGCACATGGTGAAAGAGAATTGTAAAAAATCTGTTTCCACAACCAATATTATTTATTTAATATTATCGGAATTCTTTTCAGACTTAAATTAATGAAAAATGAACAGTTTCTGTAGCAAATAATCTAGTAAACATTATCAAGTAAATTTCTAAAGCGGTCTAATTCTTTTTTAAATTTTTTTTATTTTTCAATTACAGTTGACATTCAATATTATGTTAGTTTCAGGTGTACACCATAGTGGTTATTTATATAACTTATGAAGTTAACAGAATCTAATTTTTAACAGAAAAGGAAGAGAAGAAAAGAAGATCTTCATTTTTCTTTTCAAAGAGTTTATAACAGTAAATACAATCTGGATAACAAGAATTTAAGAATGCTGATTTTAAACAAACAAACAAACAAAAAAAGCAAGCAGAACCAGCAAGCAGAGTTATTTCATTAATGACAGGGATCTTAAGTCAAAAAGGAAAAATTAAATTACTCTCATCTCACAAGAAAAAAAAAGATAGAAAATCACCCAAGAAATTACTGCATAATGTCCTTGAATGATAAAAATGAAAAACTAGGAAAATAATAAAGGAAATAGCACAAATTTAAAAATATAAAAGAAAATTCAAAAAATGAACTACAATTTAAAACATAAATACAAATATAAATTAAATACATCAATATCTTAATTTCATGTAAGAAGATAATCTGGTTCTAAGTAGAAGAAGCATAATATAACAATATTCATCACTAAATAAGATCATCTCATTTTATTTTTCATTTTCAGCAAAAATCTCAAAGGGAGCCCTTAAATCTCAAATATAAGAATTAAAGAAAAATAAAAGACCGCTAACAATATATTTCTTAAATAAACTGAATATATATTTAAGTCTTAAGGCTCCTACGATATCTGGAAAATTTAAGTTATTACTTCTCAGCCTTTGGCTAAGATCAAGTGTGGAAAATGAAAGTTATCTCAGGATGCTTTCTTTACAACACTTGTTAAAAGTAATATTTAAATATTTATACAATACATAAAGACATGGATGAACTATAAATACATAAACTGTATATACATAAATACACCCTTTTTAGGAAAAGCATTTTAACCAAATACTTCAAATCTTAAAACCCACATGTATGATGCAAGGCAATGGTGGAACTCTTAAAAATCACTATTCAAAGAGTTTAGGGAACCATTTTAATCTTTGTGCAGATAGACAGCTATAAACTGAACTCAGGTTATATTCAAAGGATATAACCTAACGTAATCTAACTTAAATTAACTTCCTCCTTTGGTTTCATAATGTTTTCTCAATTTGTATTTTTAAATATTTTGCATGTCTTACTTTACAATAATCAGTCTTACAATTTTTTTGTATCTCTTTTGGTCTTAAATAGATTGTGAATTTTTTGGGTATTGAGATGATGCAATGCAAATATGACTATTAATAAAAAGCAGACACATTTTACCTCCAGGCTCCTCAAAGCACTCCCATCCATATACCCTTCTTCTAGCCTCAACAATACCCATGTTATATGTATCCTTTACACATATATACACGCAGGTGCATGCACACACACAAAGACACACTTAGGATTTTGATACATTTTTCTTCCTTTTTCCACAATATGCAATGGAATCCCTCATGAATTTAGGGTCCTCAATTCTTGAAGGTCAGTAATTGACTGTAAAAAGCATAATAAAACTAAGACCAAGAAAAAGCAGTAGCATTTTAGATTTTAAAAATTTACCAGTTTCAAGGCACACAAAATCCATGTTACAAAAATAGTTTCAGATTTGATAATCATACAAGGAGACTCCTTACCTTTCGGTCCAATCTTTGCAAGAATAGAATGAATCTGCACCATTAATTCCTCATTCGGGGGAGATTCCTTGCTGGCATTCATAAGTAACTGTAATAATATTTGTGAACCACCTTTGGCAACTAAGAAACTCGCTCTTCGACCACCACCTAAAAAGAATTTTTCAAAATTTGTCTAAACAGCAAATTCTCCCATAACATAGTATATATCACAACTTGTTAGCATTCAAGAAATATTTAAAGTGATGACTTCTGAAAAAAATGAACACCATCAAAATCAAAATTTTTGTTTCATTTATTTTAATTAGAAAACAGTAGAGAATAAATACAAGTGATGCCAAAAAATTCTGTATTCAAGGCTCCTGAAACACATGGGCTTCAGGGGTAGTTTGAGTGTTAGTGGAAGATACCAGTGACAAAGCAACAACAAAAGAGTATGGCATATCAGTTTCCAAATTCCAATATTCAGAATAGCCTCTACACGAATATCAGCAAATTCTAATAAAGTACACATGACACATTGTTGATCACTGTTTACAAACAGAAATTAGACCAAAGGAAACAAAAACTTACCAGCTGACACCAGCTCAACAAGAATGCTTAAGATATTAAGTGTAGTTTGAAGATCTTTCGTGTTCTGAAATAAAGTTTATTTGCTTTATTAAACCATTGTAAATCTGTGATTCTCAAACTTTTTCTGTTCCTGTTGGGAACTACCTATCTTTTAGAGATGACATTTCCAATTTCTCTAAGAACAAATGTATTCAGGTTTCCAGTATTCTCACTTATCATTTCAGTCTCTTCTTCTTGCCCTTAAGAATTGTTGCAAATAATCTGAGCTATTACTTTCTTAGTATCAACATTATTACAAGAGGATATAATACGTCATTTGAATTTATCACTTTCTACCAAAATAAATGAATCAAAATGTAAATGGCACTACAATGTATACGTGATGACTATCCAGTCTCCTAGCTCCCCTCTCAGAAGATAACTACATTACCTTATGTATCCAGCCAGATAATGTGCATACATTAAAAAAAAAAAAAAAAAATCCAGGCAAATATATATGTATATACAAATTTACTTCTCCAAGTGATATTGCCCTACAAATACTGTTTTGTATATTGATATTTTTACATATCAATAAATAGTTTCTTCATTCTTTTTAAGAGCTACAAGATATATTTCCACTATATGGCTTAGCCAATGATTATGTAACCAGTCACCTATCAATGAGATTTTTAAAAATCTTTTGTTATTAAAAAATTGCAACAAAAGACTAAGTACATATATTTACATGGAATCAATTACATCTGTATGTGGGATGAATTCCTGGAATTTCTGAGTAAAAGAATATGAGCACGTATTTTGATGGTTATTACTAAATTGCTCTTCATGGGGTAATTCACACTCGAACCGGCAATGTATTAGAATAACTATTTCCCAAAGTCTGGACAACCAATCTAATAAATATTTAAACACTGTATTTGGTTATAGTTCTTACTAAAAGTGATACTTGCATCGCCTATTCAAGGAACTGCCTCACCCTCAGAGTAGAGGATTTTACAATGTTTACAGAAGAATTTCAGAATTGGTATGTATTGGTAACTGGCATGAGACTCTTATTCTTCCCTTTCCCAAAAGGAAATGAGTTGCCTCTGTTTCACCACTTTAGCTCACAGATTGATGAAACCAAAAAGCCCCATCCAGACCAGGTAGAGACTGTGCATTAACCAGAGACCCTTGTCTTAGCATTGGAGGGATTAACTGGACCACTGACTCTTTGGAAAGGAATTTGGAAGAATGAGAGGAACAGATATTTGTCAAAGAGAAGAATGGATGTGGCAGCAATACTGCTCTGTGTTCAGCAAACTGATTCATATTCTTCCTGGGTACACAGCCAAACCACATTTTCTAACCCTTTTGTAATTACATTTTGTGCCATGTGACTGAGCTCAGGCTGTTGAAACCTGAATGGAAGTTGCACTGTTATCTCTAGGCCTTACCCAGACAAGTCTCCCATATGTAATTCACCACCTCCCACCCCTGCTGACCTCAATAAATTGTGACATGAGTAAAGAGGGAGAAAAAAAACCCAACAATGTTCAATCTCAAGTACAATTTGTTTCTTTCTCTGGGAACTGTGTGTTCATAACCTTTATATGTTATTCTATGGGGTTGATTTTTTTACCTTACTAATTTGTGGAAGTTCTTTATATGTTAAAGAAATTGTATGAGTTGAAATGTTTTTTCCTCAATTTGCCAAGTGTGTATGGTGTTTTTTCCATACACTTTTGTAAATGTAGTTGAACTGATCAATTTTGCCCAACTCCTGTGTTTTTTCACACTTAGAAAAGTCTTTCCTGTTGTCAGATTATTTGAAAATTCCTCTCATTACTTCTTCTAGTTATTATGATTTTATTTTCCATGCTTAAATATTTGCTTGATATGGATTTTATTTTGGCGTGTGAAGTAAGGAGCAATTTAGAATAAAATAACAGCTTAATGTCAGTTTTGACAGGAAGTAATTCCTATCCAAAAAGCATGAACTAACACTCTGTTCTTTTTTTTCCAGCTCTATAGAGATAAAAGTTGACATACAAGACTATGTAAATTTAAGGTGTACAATGGTACTTTCTCCTTGTTCTTCACACTGCACTGAGTAAAATAAAAAATCCTGATTCTGATATATTCTGCTGATCTATCTGTATATATAGTAAACTAAATCACAAATATATATCAGCTAATATAATACAATAAATGAGAATTTCTGATATCAATCATTTATTTTAAACTAAAGATTTATTTCCTAAGCAAATGCTTTCTTCTCTATTACCAATCAGAATGGCATGTTAAGATTTAAAATGTGGCTATTATTATAATCATAGAGAAGCATACTTAGAGGTTTACCTAATATATATTAGAATGTTCATACCACTATTCCAAATGTTAATTTAAACATAGAACAAACCCATTCACTGGCTTTACATCTAGGATAAAAATTTCATATTTCATATACTTTTTTTTCCTCCACTGACGTTTGGCATTAACAGATACACAATAAAGTTTGCCAGTGACTCACCTCTAATGTTGACAGTAGGACTTCCATTCCTGTAGAACCTTTGGCTGTCATTTCTCTCCTTGTTTTTTCTGAAAGTAGAAAAAAAATCTCTTCTAAAACATGAAAGAAAAAATTACATATAGCTTTATTATACACTAACATAAAATCAACATGTCTCCACTGGTCTAGTAAACACTTTATATTGGTTCTTAGAGGTTTCTCCCTCTGATGTTGCTAATGCTACTCTCCGGGGGCTTCCGGATATCAGTTCAAGGGACCTCCCTTGCACTTCATCACAGTTCCTATCATGGACTCGGTGAATCCCTGTTGGTCCACCTAAAATCTTAAAATCATTAACATAGTTCAAGTACTAGAACTGGAAGTGAGGTAGGAATGGTAATGGCAAAGCTCTTTATCATCTTTATGAGAAGACCTAGAAAACATTTCATCGAAATTGATAAAAAGAAAAACCTTGTTCCACTTTTAAATGTTTTTATCGAATTAATACTTTTTAAAAAATTCTGACTCACACAAAAACAAATAAAACTAAGGAAGAAAAAAAAGTATAAATTACGTCTATTAAAGGTTTCTAGAGCTTCTCCACAATTCTCCTTTGATTACTAAGAGAAGAAAGGGGAGCATTTGAGATCTTGCTCCCCATTACGTCGTCAGTTTGGGCTCAAATAAACTCATCAAAATTCGCTATAGGTTTGGACATTTCTTACATTGGCATTTGCATGATGTAGTTAGCAAGATTCTGAAGAAGTCCACCCTTCACCTTTCAATCCCAGACCCGGTACTAGATACAAGCAAGCAAGGAAGGGCCCATTGCATCCCACTGGCTCGCACTTTGCATCAGGTGAACTTGGGTGAGTCTTCTTTCAGAATTCCAGGCCTCCTTGCTGTAAGTAGTAGGCCATGACTTTATCTGACCTGTTCTTAGAAAATCCTCAAAGTGAATAAGGGTTGAGACGACCTAGAAAAAAAATAATGGGCTGCTGCTCTTAATTCTGGCTTTTGATTACTTACTGAAAGTCTGAACAAAATTGCTGCTGCTGAAATGATAGACTGAACCCTCTCGAGCTCTGAAAGAGAAAGGACTCTTGCCTCCCCACTCCAAATAGCCAATGAGATGATGATAGCTATTGCAGAGTCCCAAATCCAGAATGGCAGACGTAGGTGCCACAAGGCATCCAGTACAGTAAAGCAGCCAATCCCAGAGAAGCTGGTGGGAGCTCAGGGAAGGGGATGTGGGGTAAATAGAGAAGGTAGTGCACCCTGGAAGGAGTTCACCCCAAGAGAGAGGGGGCCCAAGTCTTGGAAAGTGTTGTAGTTCTGGCGGCATGCAGGAAGCTCTCATTGACCCTTGCTCAGGTATTCTTCAGTGACTAAGAATCTTTGTGAGGTTGCCTGAGGAAAAATTTCCTCTAGGGCATGAAATAGTCCTATAAGGATATTCACTGCCTTTGGCTTGTATGGACACGTGCACGTAAGGGCTGGTTTTCCCTAAAAGTTTATTCAGACTCTACAGATCTCAAAATTAACATGGGAAATCATGCCTTCAAGGCCAACAAGTATCAGGACAGTCAATTTCCCATTAATACTAAAATGGCCAAGATAAGGATCCTTTGATACTTCTAAATTAATCTTTTGCATGCACAAGAAAAGGTCAGCTATAAAATTAGGTAGAACGAATGAAAAGCATATATTTAATTGGTCTCTCAATCTTTCAAAAAAGAAGATTTAGATAAACAGATCAATCTATGATGTCACTTGATGTCAACTCAATTCCTTGAGGTATTTTAATAGCTGTCCTTATTTTAAAAGTAGAAAGGTCATTTGGAATTGACTTGTCAAGGACAGATAAAAATTGTAAATGCCTCAGAAACAAAATTTGGATCCAGGAGTTCTATAAGGTCTCTGGGTCTGTATATGTGTCTCTATATATGAAACTAATTCAAATGCTTTTGAAGTTCACATAATCTAAGATTAATCTTTAGTAAATAAAAGCTAGCTTAAGTTTGCTGGTCTAAGTAAAAGAGACATTATTTTACTTAGGTTTTATAAAAATGAGCCTATGTTAATAACTGACTTTGATGTCTATGAAATGTTTCTAGAGATTATAAAATGTCTTCATAAATCTGCCAAGCTAAAGAATGCCAACTGCTTACTTCTTAGTTTTCATTAGAAATTGAGATTTTAAGGGTTAAAATCTCAATATATGTAGAAATAACTTTGTGGTGTTCCAAAAGGGTCCCTGAAACACTTTAAAAGATCTGTCTTTTATGTTAAACTGCACAGGAAAATCATAATTAAGAAAACAAACAATCGAGGCCATGGGAAATCCAAGATGGCCACTTGATTCTTCCCTGCTCCCTGGCTCTCCATTTTTCAGTTTCTGTGTTCCTTCATACAGCATAGGACATTTAGCTGGCCTTAAGTCAGACGAAAAACTTGTGAGCTGACATTTTTGAAAGGAGACACCTTACACTATTGCCAAGGTTTGATAAAGGTATTTCGAGAAAATACAAAAAAATGAGACAGTAAAACTTGGATCAGAAAGTTCACATGATATAAATGATCTAGAGTGTTTTTTCCACAATTAAGGTCATAAGCCCTGCCTACCATTTACCTGCCCTTCCCTTTTTGGGAAAATTCGGTCTCAACTCACATCCCGTGGTTACAGTATTGCCCCATCCACAGTGATCCACCATTTCAACAAGACAATGTAGATACTGAGACTTCCTGAGAATGAGCCTTCCTACCGCTGTCAGACCACACTATCCAAACAAAAGGCTGGTCATCAATGCATCTTTTGGATTGATTTATGACCAAAAGGGGATACTGTGGACAAAAAAGGAGTGCTGTAATAAATCATAAATTGCTAACTGGGCAGGTCATGATGGACAGTCATGCCCCAGGTATATAATTTTATTTGTAAAACCAAATTCCTCTGTTTTAAAAGGTATGATTCTTCTGCCAACCCAACCTATCCATCATTTTTCTCCTTCTGAGCTCCTCACCTGCAAAATAAATAAAATATTGTTTAGATATCCCTAATGCATCCTATTTTAAATAAGGCCACTGATTTAATATTAAAACCAAATTATTTTTCAGTATTAACATCATACATAATATTCCAAAGATTAAGATCCCCACTACCAATAAACCATTACATTTTCACCTTCAGGGAAACAGACCACCCTCCCCACCTTCGCCCACCAAAAAAATCCTCTTCTCCTTTGAAGACAGTACAATGCAACCTCTAACTTCCCCGGTCATAACATCCACCACCATCTAGTTTATTCCTCACACTAAATGAAAACTCGATGCTACACAGTTTTCTACTCTACTCTAAATTCTACCATGATCTTGACTTCAGTATCACTGTGTATGATTCATTCAAATACCTAGTTCCATAAGTTATCCATCTTATGACAACAAAATCCTTCCTTCCATGGTCCAATTTACCAACCCTCTCAAATTGCTCTATCTCTGATATCTTGAACTTCCAATCTCCCACTTTCAGACCATAGTCTCCTAACATTCCTATTCCTCTTTTCTTTCTAAGGTTTATGTAAAACTCACTGTTACTTTTATTGAAACTTCCAATTCATAAACAGTAGTGCTGTTTTACCATAAAATCAGTGCGTACCTCGCTTGGATTCCAAGCCCCATGCTTTAACCTTCCCCCACAAATCCTTATACAGAGGTGAATGCTAACATGCGCATTCTCTACTCCTAAATCACAGTAAATATAATGCCGCAATAATTTCTTCTTCTAATTTCATACTGTTAGTACCAAAAAAAGTCACCATTTCCATGTCATTTGAGAACACAAAACTTTTTTTCACTTATCTCAACTCACAACCAACACCATGTTCCCTACAAATAAATAGCCTATACTTATTCTAAAATTTGTATCAGTCCTCAATCCCTAACCCTCTGTTCCCCACTCTCAGCATCTACACTTTCCTCAATGAACTGAGGCAAAGTGATCAGCTACCACAGATGAAATCCTACAAATGATGACAAAACTCCATATCTTCATATATCAAATCCTTAATAATCCTGCTTTTCTTTCTCCAGTCTGGGGGAGAGGAGAAGGAAGTGTCCCTTCCACTATGTTCTAAATCCCATTCTTCCTACTACTCATGAATCTATACACTGTTTTTTATTTTTCCACATACTTAACAGTCCTTATCTTATCTTGCCTCCCCTTTTATTTCTTTCTCAATGAAGCTCCCCAAACAAATAGTCTCACCTCCTATTATTATTTCATTTTCCACTCCCATTACAACATATGTAATCTTCCTTCCAATCTCACCACTTTAAAGTGTTCTTGTTATGGTCAAATCCAAAAGATCCTTATTTTAACTAACCTCTCTGTTACTTACATTGCTGACTACTGCTTCCCCTCTTGGCTTCTTTTTAATAGCCTTTCCCAGTTCTTATACCATATGTTTTCTTCAACTTTCAATAATCAAAATGAACAAGAATTTTAAAGCAGCTATTATAATTATGATCAATGACATTCAAAAAATAAGCTCATAATGAATAAAAAGATAGGAAACCACAAAATATATAAATTATTTTTTTAAAAAAGACCAAATTCACATTTTAGAATAGAAAAATACAATAAGCAAATTAATTAGATTAACATAATGGCAGAATACAGAGGAAAAAAGCAGAGAACTTGAAGATAGAAAAATAAAAATAATCCAATCTGAATAGTAGAGAGGATTAAGATTGAAAAATATGAGCCTCCAGGACCTCTGAAACAATCTCCAAAAGGCTGATGTATGTATTACAGTCCCAGAAAAAGAAAAGAGAAAATAAGAAAAACATTTGAACAGCCAAAAATTTCCCAAATTTGAAATGAAAACATAAATTTACAGATTCAAGAAACAGAAAATTCAAAGCAGGATTAATATTAATAAAACTACACCCAAATCTCTCAAAACCAAACTAAAGAAAAATTCTGAGATCAACCAGAGAAAAATGATACATAACTTTCAGGAAAACAAAGATCCAAAACAGCAGACATCTCCCTTGAAATTATGGAGGCCATAAAATAATGGAAGCACTATTTTAAGTGCATTTTATAGTGCCAAAAGACAAAAACTGTCAACTCACAATTCTCTATCCAGTAAAAATATACTAAGAATTAGGTGGAATAAATCCATTGTCAAATAGAAGAAAAAAGACTTCCACAGCAGATCTGCACTACTAAAAATGCCAAAGGAAATTTTATAAGCAAAAGAGAAATGATACCATATCAAGTTCACATGTTTAGGAAAGAATAAAGAGCTTCAGAAATGATAAGTATCTGAGTAAATATAAAAACTACTTTTTTTCCTCTTAATGTCTTTAAAATACAGACAACTGTCTAAAGCAAAATCGTCTTGTAGGGTTTATAATGTATATAGATATGATACATATAAAAACTATAGCTAAAGAACAGTAAAAACTATAGCTAAAGAACAGTAAATGGATCTATAAAGTTCCAAGGTTTCTAAATTTTACTTGATGTTACAATATGAATTCTAAGTGTGAAAAATGAATGATGTTTATTATGATCTCCAGAGGAATGACTTTAAAAATGCAAACAGATATCACTAAGAAATAAATAAGTAAATTAAAATGGAATTCTAAAACATGTTCAAATAATCCAAAAGAAGGCAGGACAAGAAGAAACAAAGAATAAAAACAGAAAATACAAACAGAAAACAAATAATAAAATTGTAGACTTAAGTCCAATCAATATTACATTAAATGTTAACAAATAAATGCTCGAATTAAAAGGCAGACAATGTCAAACTGCTGTCTATAGAAGACATACTTTAGATTCAAAGATACAAATAAGTTGAAAGAAAAAGAATGGGAAGCTATAGCATGCAAACGATGACCATAAGAAAGTGGGAGGGCTGGAGGGAGGGGCTATACTATTATCAGACAAAATATACATCAACACAAAATTACCAGATATAAAGAATATTCCATAATGATAAAAGGTTAAATTCATCAGGACATAGAAACTATAAATGTGAATGCACTTTCTCATTTTCACAGGATCCACTTATAGCCACGTATAAAATGTAGATAGTTTCCAGGACACAAATTTCAGCTTTCTCCTTCTACAATCCTCCCAAAATTTCACTCCACTTCCATTACTTTAAGTACCAAGTTTTTGGCTCTTAAGCCTGCTCTTCATTCAAAACTCTGTACTGAATTTTTCACATTTTTTCCTAACTTCTTTACAAGGCATTAAATTATGTAAGCAATAATTATAACATTGCATTGTTGAGTTTCTAACAATGCAATGGAGTGAAAAAAAAATGATGCTATATTAGAGGAAAGTTTCAATGTTTTACCAGAATTACATTAGTATTAATCTAAAGTTTGCTGTAATAATATGCATATTACAATCCCTACAGGAACCAGTAAGAAAACTAAAACTTAATTAAAAAATCAACAGTAACACAAAAGAAGGCAGTAAAGGATGAGAGAGGAATGTAAAAGATGAAACATATAGAAAACAAACAACAAAATGGCAGATTAAGTCTAATTATATGAATAAATACATTAACTTGGAGCAATAAATACTCAGATTAGATAAAAAAGCAAGATCCAGCAATATGCTATCTTTGAGAAGCACACTCAAAAATGAAAAACAGAAACAGGTTCAAAGTAGGAATGGGGAAAAAAGTATAATATGTAAAAAATAACCATAAAACAGATGGAGGGGTTGTATTATTATTAGATGAAACATTTTAAATCCAGAAATATTACTGGAGGCCGAGACACTACATAATGATGAAAGAGTCAAATCATCAGGGATTTTTCACATTTATGTTCCTAAGTGCAATGTTAATACTTTTCTCTCTTGTACTCTGTCAAGGTTTTGATACCAATTCAGTAGTACTAGCTTCCTATAATAGAAATATCATTTATTAAACATTTTTAACATTCTTTTAAATATAAATCTCATAATAATCACATGATCTCTCTTATCTCAGAATAATCATATGAGCTCTCTTATCTCTAGTTCAGAAGATGGTGCAGCAAAGTCCTAAAGATTAAAACTTCCCTAAGGTCACCCAGCCACTGAATGACAGAAACTGAATTTCGAAGTGGAGATCATACTAATAACCAACGTTCTATGTTACCTGACATCTTTTTGTCAACATTCTAGAACAAGTAGCACTGGAATTAGTATTGTTTGAAAATTAGAGGTGGGGAAGAATTCATACATAAGTGAAATCATAATCACTTTTTAGAAACAACGCTTTGAAGATCAATTTTTTTCACAGTGATTCCATTTTCTACTTCTTGAGTCTATTTGAGAAAGTTCAATTTCTACAGAAAATCATCCATCAAAAGTTTGAACGTTCTTAACATATACTTTTAAAGAAAAAAGCATTCCTAAAATTAAATTAAAGCTTACCTTGACTTTGAGCCAGATGAAGAATTTTTGATGTAACATGTCTGGCAGTATCTGATTCTGTAGATTCAGTATTGATCTTTTCCAGCTGAGCCAGGAGTCCAACAACCCGAGAATTATTGGTAAGGCTTAAAAGAATGTTACTTTAAATTAGAGACCATCCGACATCGATTGTAAATACATTACTATAAAGATCACTATTAAAAAAACTCTACCCTTCTAAAACCACAAAACATTTATACATATCATATTTCCTATCTTTTATAGTTTAACATTGCTAAAATTCTGATTTAAGTGAGAAACACATCCTACTTCAGAAAACCACAAACATGTATTCGACCCTGTCCAGCAATCTTACATCACAGCCTGGAAGTTCACCTTACCACTCTCCAAGACTTTTTACACTTTCTACGTTCTCCTCAAAAACGTCTAACCATCCCTTCCACCTCACTGTTAGTGTTATACTTTAACTGTTGTAAAATCAAACAAGAATACATTCATCTTCCCATCACCAGATCCTTAAACCATCTGATTCTCTACCCACATTCTTTCTTCCTTGTTCCCATTCATTATGAATTTGGTACTGTTCTAGGTGTTGCCAACAATAAACAAAACAAACAAAAATTCCTGCCTCTCACTGAGTGAACATTCTAATGGTGACAAAGTAAATACGTATGTAGTTATATAGTATTAATGTAGTGATATAGTATTATATAGTATTAATGTAGTGATATAGTATTATATAGTATTATATAGTATTAATGTAGTGATATAGTATTATTAATATAGTATTAAAGTGCTATGAAAAAAGGCAGGGAGAATAAAAGGTGCAAGGGGGTGGGGTGCAATTTTAGAGTGGTAAGGGAACACCTCACTGAGAGAGTACCATTTAGGAAAAGGCCTAAAAGAAGTTAGGAGAGTCAGGTGTGCAGATACCTGCAGAAAGAACGGTCTAGTAAGAGTCACAACCACCTAGATACCAAGGCAGGAGCATGAATGTTGTATTCAATTAAAAGTGAGGCAGCTGGTGTGGCTTCAGCAGGCTTAAAGAATAACAGTAAGAGATGAGGTCAGAGTTGAGGGTGGGGCAGGAGAGAGCATGATATTTAGAGCCTTGTAGGCCATTGTAAGAATTTTCGCTTTTACACTAAGTGAAATGGGAATAGTGAACAGTAGAGAGATATGCTCTGATTTGCCTTTAAGAGGCTCTCTTTGGCTGGTGTGTTGAGACTCAGAGAACAATTCCCCACTTGTATACTTGACCCAGCCCTTCTGTACCCTGCGGTCTCCCCAAAACCTCCTGTGGTCGCTTCTTTCCTCATCATACTCAGAATCAGCACTATCCAAATCAGATAGCTCCCTCTTTCTACAAACACTCCTCTTTGAGCTTCGATGACTCCATACTCTCCTGATTTTCCTTCTATCACATCTTTTAGGGTTCCTCTATTGGCTTTTCCTCTGACACACCTCTAGATAAAGTCCCCCCACCGCTCTATCCCCAGCTCTCTTAGACTTTTCATTCTCTCCACTCTTCTGCCCTGAATGACTTCATCTAATCTCACAGCTGTAATTATAATCTACATGTTGCCTGGCACCTATATTCGACTCTAGCCTTTGTCTCTGATATTTTATCCAACCTAATAAGGCCAACATAAAAAAAAAAAAACTTCTGTTTCCTCCTCTCAACCTATTTCTCTTCCAATCTTCACCTTCCCAAACACACATAAAACCATCGGTTGCTCAAGACAAAAATCAAGACCCCCTTTTCCGCACATCAACCCAATACCAGCTCCATCTCCAAAACATCTTAAATCCCTCTGCTTCTCTCCATATCTATAATTAATACCTAAGTCCAAGCAATCATCATCTCTCACTAGGAAATTAAAGCCTCCTAACTAATCTTTCATTCTTTCCATCCCATAATCCATTTTCCCATCATCACAGTGAGTTTTTTAACTTTTTAATTATAAAAACTCCCAGGAAGTTGCAAAAATAGTAGAGTGGTCCCTTGAACCTGTCACCTAGTTTCCCCAATCATTACAGTTTACATAACTATAGGACAACAGCAAAGCCAGGAAATTGACATTAGTAAGTGTATAATTCTAAGCCATTTTATCACTATGTGGACTTGTGTAACCACAAATATAATCAAGTTGTTATTCACCTAAAAACTCTTTAATGGTGTCCCACCAGACTTTAAGTAAAATCTTACTTTTTTATCACAGCCTAACAGGCCCTAGGTCATCTAGCCTCCATATATCTTAGACTTTATTTTTCACATTTCCCTCATGCACTGGGATCCAGCTGCACTGGCCTTCTATCAGTTCCTTGGATACAGCAAGTTATTCCCTAACCTCAAGGTCTTTGCTGTCTTCTCAACCTCAAGGACAGTTTCTTCCACATCTTCACCTGGAAGGCTCCTTCTCATTTCAGGTTACAACGTAAAGATGTCCCCACTTTTCTACCAGCCCCTCCACTTCCAATACTAAAATGTACTCCATAGATTTTATCACTATTTAAAACAATGTTATAAGATCCATGAAGGTAGAGACCTTGCATACCTTATTCTATATACTCAGTATTTCAGACATTGGCTAGCACAGAATAGGCAATACCAGAGCCCTATTCCGGAATGAACTGAAAAATCTGAAAACATATTGAAAACAGTATACATATTTTTACTTTATATATAATGTTACAATAAAACATTATATAATTTTCTGATTAACAAATGTGCCAAATGGTTTAAATTTAGAGGCACTCACCTGAAAAGATATTTGGAGGTTGAAAAAACATTGAGCATACTATTTGAAAAATGTACCTAATATACCATTTAAAATAAAATAATGCAGTATTTCTCAATAGCCAACATAATACAGAAATGAAAATATATCGATATGTATAAATCTCCAAATGAAAAACCCCCCCAAAAACTAAGAATATATACAGTATATCATTAACAGTTTTAAAACATACACATTGAATACATATATTCTTAGGTATTAGATATAATACCTAAGAAAATTTATTTTATATAGAGACATATATGGAAATGAGGAACACCAAATTCAGAATAGTAATTACCTCTAGAGATAAGGGGGAAAATGTTATTAGAAAATAGTACACATCATATTTGTAACTTTTTTATTTCTTGAGTGATTTGTATACAGGTATTCATTATATTATTCTCTATCCTTTTTGGTTTTCAAAATTATTTTATATTTTTTTAAATAAAAAATTCTATAGAGACAAATTATATGCTTGTTTTCATATATTTTCATTTTCTTCCAAAGTTCCAGGGGAAAGAAATCTCTTAAAACTGTTATCGTAAATCTAAATGAGCAAAAATGTCAACATTATGGAAAATTCCAAAGGTGAAAAACAACAACAACAAAAAAAAAAACAGAATAATGAACTATCATGTACCCATCACCCAGCTTCAAGAATTATCAATTCACAGATAATTTTATTTCACATATGCCTACTCACAGGCACACACATCTCACTTTTGAAGCATATCTCAGAGAGATAATTTCCTCTGTAAATTCTTTGGCATTTTCTATTTTCTAAAACGGAACACACACACACACACACACACACACACACACACACACACACACACACACACACACACACTAGAACTACTATACCAAAACCAATAATAATCCTTTAATATCAAAATCTAGTCATAGTTCAAATTTCCCAAATTCATATTCTCCCTCATTTTCTTTAACAGTTAATTTGTACTAATCAGAAACCAAATGAGGTCTACATATTGCATCTGTCTTCACTGTTTCTTTTTTCCTCGCAATTTATTTGTTAGAAGCTTGGTGGTCCTGCATTCTGGATTTTGCCAATTACACATCCACGGTATCATTAATATGCTTGTCTATCCTCTATATTCTCTGTAAACTGGTAGTTGAATTTAAAGCCTTGCTTTGGTGACATGTGATACTGTAATCATATATAAAAAAAGCAAAAAGTGTCTGATTATCTTTTTGTAACATAAGCAGTCACTGGTCACCACTACCTAGATCCATTATTCCATTAAGGGTTGAAAAACAGTGATACTCTTATCATTCCATTCCTTCTTCATCTATTAACTAAGATAACTCTATACAGAGAAAAATCTCTTCTTTGATTATCCAAAGGTACAATTCATCAAATAAGAGCTAAATAAATGCTAGATTTTTTTTTTTTTAGATTTTTAATTTACCTATATTTACCAATTTTCAGAATGAGTTTATTTCCTAAAGTCTTCCCCAGGTAACCAATGAAGTATTTTGGTTTCGTGTATCAATATGAACTCAAAGATTTAAACACATTTGATACATTTTATCCACTGCAGTTATTAATGCTCAAATGGTCCCATCTTTGATGAATGGGAGCCTCTTGAAGCTGGTACCTGAGTGTTTTTGATACGATCCTAGTCTTTGATAGAGAGCTTCCCGGCTTTCTGGTATATAACAAGACTATTATCGACCAGCAGTCCTCAATGTACTTTACAGAACTTTGAGAGTACCGAGGACCCTTTCTGAAAATCTGCAAGGTCGAAAACTATTTTCATTAAATACTAAGACATTATTTGACACTGTATTGACATTTGCACTGATGATCGAAAAGCAATGATGGGTAAAATGCCAGCACCATAGCACAAATCAAGGCTGTCACACCAAACTATACAGTAGTTAACGTGTTCTTCACCACCATACTCAGTTAAAAAACAAAAATGCTAGTTTCACCCAGTATACATCTCTTTAATATTCTCGTGTACATAAACATTTCAATTGCACACTGAAATATTATGTTTACCTTGGGGGAAAATACTGTGTAACTGTTTAAACTGTAAGCTGAACTAGCCACTTTTTTCACAGAACATCATTTTTACTTTAAAAAACGACTGACGAATAATGATCATTCAGACTGGAGTATTTTGACATTCATTTTTCGGAAATAATAAAAAACAAAAAACAAAGTGAATCTATCATTTCAAGAAAACATCTGATCAATTTGTTGCCAATGATAAAATTTGAGCTTTCGAGCAAAAAACAGAATTTTAAACGTGGATCTACCATCATGACCTTGACAACTCCCTCCTAACTAAAGAATTTCCTGATAAAAATCAATAGTGATATTAATAAATGTAACTGTTAATGCTGTGTAATAAAATGTGTCAATATTTACAAAACCTGCATAACTCATGGAATCAGTATTTCCCCAACGACCAACTTTTGGTGTTACAAATCATATATGAGTTAAAGAACCATTCAAAGTGCACATGAATCCAATGGATTGTAATGTAACAGAATAAAAAGTTGACTAACGTGGTTTCAGATCCCATACTGGAACTAACCTGTCAAAAACAACCACTTACCAAGTTTTAGTATAATATCAAAGAATATTCATTTCAATTTAAATTTCACATGATATGGCTTTATTTCCAAAGTACATTATTATCATTCAGATAGGTTTATTCTTCATTTATAACTATTACTCTTGTTTTAATCACCTTTTTACTATTTCTCTCCAAATACTGAACACACAACTTTATTTTCCTCTATCATAAATCAAAGGACAATTATTCACAATTATCTGAAAAGGCCTTTTTTCAAGTACTCCCTCTTTTTCCAATTACATATCTATGTGCACCCAGATTGTCTTCATATCCTATAATAAGAACACCACACACACAAAATACATGTATATAATATACACACTGATACATATATCATGACAGATTGAACTCAGAAACAGAAAAGAGATTGTCTTCCATTAAGTAAAACATTAAAGACATTTGTAAAAATGTAACATAATAATGCCACTCATCACTATTTTCTGAAACTATAGTTATTTTAATACAAAATATTACTTTATGCATGTATTATTTCTAAACATTTTTTAATTTCTCACTTTTAATTTATAATATGTTAGATATCAAGAGATAAAATAACCCACACTGACAAAAACTTCTTGGAGTCTTCATTAATTTAAGAGCACAAAATAATTCTGAGCTAAACCTATTCCTAGGCTTATCTTGCACATTTTGTACTCCTGATCTGGAATTGACCGTTTCTCCAAAGAGCCCTAGTTTTTAGTTTGCATACTAGAGGAAACACATCATTAAAAACAGTTCCATAATCCAGATTTAACAGAAATTTGCATTATAGGAATCAAAATTCTGAAATTTAATAATTGAGTTGTTTTTAATTTTATCCAATTATTTTCCTCTTGAAGATCACGTTATAGTATTTTTTAGTAGCTAATAAAGCATCTATATTGAAAAATTCAAAAACATACAAATCACACATTTTTGTATAACACATTTTCTACTCCATTCCAAATTAAGAGTTTGTTTTGTCAGTAACTCTTAAAATTTTTAAAGTATAGCACTATCAAAAATAAGACTTTCTTCTAAGTGATTCCTTCTGAGAATCGTGCTCTATCAAATGACATATGGATAGATGAATTTTTTGAAGGAAGGCAAATAAATGGAAATTCAGAAGACAGGCAAGTCAATTTCCCTATTTATACTTTTTTCATCTACAGAATAAAAACTGAACAAAATATTCTAAGCCACCCTTGAGTCAGCTCTAGGAATTTAAGGCTGTTGACAATAATCTTGAGAAAATCACAGAGTGAACACCAGAGGGCAGCTCTACCTTCTGAATAATTTTTAGACTTTAGAAAATCTGAGGGTAAGGGCAAAAAAAAAGAAAAAGCTATATAGCTATTCAGTGAACAATTTGAGACACGTTGAGAAGCAGAAAATTTTTAAATACGGAAATGTATCTTCCCTGCCTTATTGTATTTGTTTTGGAGGAATCAAAATAAGGCTAAAACCAACCTTCAAAGGTCCTATTTATAACTGCTAATATTTTATACTAAGAAAAATCGTGGAATTAAAAATATGATCAATGTGAAATACATGCTAATAAGTTAACTGTCAAATGTATATTTTAAAGACATTATCACTCAAATATTTGTTTCACTGTAGTGGTCTCTTACAGCTTTTGAGTCTTTGAGTTTACACTCAGTCTTTGAGCTATTTTCCTAAAAATATAATTTTTTTTAGATATTACAAAAGTTCCAATGGTATACAGATATTACCTTTGCAATAAATAATTTCCTAAGCAATGCAAGACTTATAGAACCTATCTTCATATTATAAATAAATTTTATTACCTCTTTCACCTTAAAATGTAAATCATATGCAGAAAGTAAAGATGTCCTCAAAGAGTAAAAACATCTGACAGCAAAAAAATCCATAAAAATATACTAGTTTTAGACTTAAACAGGACTCATAGAAATTAAGATTTAATTTCAAGCAATATAGTTTTACTTCTAAAATGCACATTATCTTTCAGAAATGTTTACTTCTCATTTATAACTTTTATCTTTATTTATTTTTATTACTTTTGCTTTAATCACATTTTTACTGTTTCTCTCAAAATGCTGAACACATAATTTTATTTTTCACCATCATAAATCAAAGGACATGAAAAACAGAAATTCCATTATCATTCTTTTATAAAACTCGTGCATTTAATACACCTAACCTACCAAACATCATAGCTTAGCCTAGCCTACCTTAAATGTGCTCAAAACACTTACATTAGCCTACAGTTAGGCAAAAATCATCTCACTGCTGCTGCCCAGCATCACGAGACAGTATTGTACCATGTATCACCAGCCAGGAGTACAAGAAAGATCAAAATTCAAAGTACAGTTTCTACAGAAAATGTATTGCTTTCCATCATTGTAAAATTGAAAAATTGTAGGTCAAACCATGGTTAAGTCAGGGACCATCTGTGCTTTTTCCCCTCCTTATATCCCTGGAAGATACTTTTGTGACTTCTCAAAAGTGGCCAGATAATAAATGAATGAGCACAGCTCTATTCCAATAAAGTTTATTTATGTACAATGAAATTTGAATTTCACATAATATTCATGTGTCGTATAATATTATTGTATTTCTTTTTTCCCAACTATTTAGAAATGTAAAAACCATTCTTAGCTCACAAGCCACACAAGAATAAGAGGTGGGCCAGACTTGGCCCATAAGGCATAGTTTGCTAACCCCAGCTTTAACTGAAAAGTTAAACAGTGATAAAATAATATAAATACAGTTGACCCCTGGGCAATGGGGGGGTTAGGAGCACCAACTCCCGCCCCCATGCAACTGAAAATTCGGGTATAACTTTTGATCCCCAAAAACTTAGTTGCCCTTGGTGTCCACAGGGGATTGGCTCCAGGACCCCCTGTGGACGCCAAAATCTGTGGATGATTTGTATAAGATGATGTATACCAATGCATACAGTCAGCCTTCAGCATCCACAAAAACACAACTGTGGACTGAAAACAGTACAGGAATTTATTGAAAAAAATCCATATAAAAGTAGACCCACGAGTTCAAACCCATGTTGTTCAAGGGTAAACTGTAAAACATACTATTATTTTAAATATTTTTTAAGTAATGAGTTTCGAATAACTGCTTCATGTATTATTTCTGTAATTTATACATATCTAAATTTAGAATTACAGTACCTTTTCTCTGATACCACTTTTAACTTGCTCATCTTGAGTTACTTCATTTCACCATTGCAGATAATCTAAGAAAAAAAAAGTTAACGATATTAAACACACAATTCTGTTTTCTATACATTAGATGTCATAAAAGGCATAGAACTGAAAGTTTTTATTATGGGCAACACAAGATAACACTGAAAACCAAAAAAAAAAAAAAAGTTTGAGTTTTATGTGCTTCTGGCAAGTCACTTCAATGTGCAATATTTGACTATTACCTAAAATCAACCAGTAAAAAATATCATCAAAGTCCTGGAGCTACAGAAATGCAAAAACCTAATAACACAATTTATAATCTAGTGCTAAGATTTCTTTTGAGACAGTTCAAATGATCCTTCCTTTTCTAATATTCTGCTTTAAAATACTCAAAGCAATCATACATAGCATACTGTGATAAGTATACTTATTGTCCACCATTCACACAGTAGTCAAACACTGGTAAATATGTACGATTACTTCTTTTTTATTAAAAACAAATTGTTTAGACAGTAAAAAGCTTCTACAGTATCATCCCAGTTAATGTACATAAGGAATATTTTCCTTCAATCTGTATAGGTTTCATCTTTACAAAGTACATACTATACATTTTAAAACCTTAAATTTTGATTTGCAAAATTTTTAAATTTTTCAGAATTATTTTGTAACTGTTCACCCCAAAAAACTCTGGATAGCTTTTAATTTTATATAACAATGCTTACTGAAGCAGAATTTTGTGGCATCACTAAAAAGCAGAAAACTTACTGCCAATGCAACAAATTAATCATATACTCATATAATATTCAGTACTATATTTAAAGGAAAACAAACATTCAAAAGAACAGACATCAAATTGTTTAATGTAATAAATTTAGAAGATATGGGTATTCTGGATGCTCTTCAATAACAAAGAACTTTTACTTCAACAAAAGACATTTTTTTTTCATTTTTATTATTAACTTAATTATAAAAAAGGAAACATGTATTTAAAATTATGTAAAAAATTACATATTTTATTTTTGCAGTCGATAAGAAACTTAAAAATTGCTATTTTTCTTCTGATTGACTTTTTTTAATGACTACAAAGTCAAAGTAACTTCTTCAATTTTTAAATTAAGAGTCACTATATAACCAAAGGAGGAAAACAATCCTGTATGTTTTCAAAAGTGCTGTTGTTGCCACAAACAGAAGTTACTTCTACTTGTGGAGTGGTACAACTTCCTCTAAACTACATCAGCAGCACATATCATAAAAAGTTCACTGTACATTCTGAGCTGCAGAGGTTAATGCTGAGTAATTACATCATAGCCAATTCTACTTTAACAGTTAAGAAATGATTCAAACTTTCAGTTAACAATAAAAGAATAGTTTAACCACTAGTCCTCTCCCTTCTAAAACTAAAGTAGACAGTAGAGTAATAAAATTATGTTGAAGTCCTCATTAACAAAAAGGAAACCTAAGATGTAGAAAAGCACTCTGTCCAGAACTCAGGAAACTCAGAACCAGGGGAATTGGAAATGACAAGAACAAAGGAAGAAGCTGTTAAACAGCTGACTAAAACTCTGTAATTGCAAATAACTTCTGGCTTCCTCAATATCCCCCTGCCTCACCACTGTGGAAAACGTTCAACAGCCAGTCATAGATCATCTGGTAAATAATCTTTACTAAAGAAACTGACAAACTAAAAAATTTCTGTTTCTAAGATTTAAGAGTTCCTCAAGAAAAAGGTTAATTCTCATTCCCATTATCCCAGGGCTATGTCAATGTGTCCTTTGCAGTTGTTTTTTACTGCTGAAGCCTGAGACCAGAGTGCCGCTGAGTAAAAAAAAAAAAAAAAAAAAAAAAAAAACCTTTGTTTTGCTGTGAAAGTTTATGTTCATTACAGTATGGTGTAATAGAGAGAGCAGGTGCCTAGAAGCAGAAGTGCTGCATTTCACCAAATTTGTGGCTTTGCCAATCAAGTGACAAAACAAGAAAGAAGCAAGGTTGAGAGTATATGCTAGAGAGTATATAATCAGTATAACTGACAATGAAATTTAGGTATAATCTACTCATTCCTATTTATTGGGTCATTTTCACTGTCATAAAATCATGTTGTTATTTCTGTATCTTTGGGGGAAAAGAGACTTTTTTGCTCCCAATTCCCCAATCCAGCTATAGTCTCATTTCTCTCCTCCTGAAAGCACAGAGTTTAGACATATTCTCAACAAGTTTAGACACATTCTCCCTTCCCATTCTCCCTTAAACACATTCCAAACAGGTTTTCCCCTCCACTCCATCAACACTGTTCCTGTCAGGAACCAAAGACTCCTGAGTTAGTAAATTCAATTGTCAGTTCTCAATCTTCACCTTACTAGTCCTATCGGCAGCACTTGGTACAGCTGATCAATCACTCCCTCTTCTTGGAAATACTTTCTTCATTTAGCTATACTGTTTTCAGCCTACCCCACTGCCACTTCTAAGCTTCTGTTTCTAGAATGCCCCAGGGCTCAGTTCTTTCTTGTACTCCTACTTGGTGATCTCATCCAATCTCTTTTTTTTTTTTGGTGGAGCAGTGAGAACACATATATTTATTAAGTTCACTCATCATGACACCCCAAAACAGTTACAATAGTAACATCAAAGATCACTAATCACAGATAACCATAACAAATATCAACATTTAAAAATTTGAAACATTGCAAGAATTACCAAAATGTGACACAGAGACATGAACTGAGCATGCTGCTGGAAAAATGGCACTGATGTACTTGCTCCATATAGGGTTGCCACCAACCTTCAATTTGTTAAATCATCCAATAACTACTCAACATGTCCACCTGGATTCTAATAATATCACAAACTCAACATAACCCAAAACTCATCTCCTGACCCTCCCTTCCCTTTCAAATGTGCTCTAACCTCAGCTTTTCCCAATGGTAACGACAATTCTCTCTCTCCGAGTGCTCACTCCAAAATCTTAACTTCCTCCTTGACTCCTGTCTTATATCCCACATTCAATCTATCAGGAAGTCTTGATAATTCTACTTTCAAAATATATCCAGAATCTGATCACTTTAACATCTACTTCCATGGTAAAGTCACCATCCAAACTAGTCTCCCTTCTTTGGCCCTGTACAGTCTATTCTCAACACAACATCCTGACTTTTAAAACTTTGGAAAAAAGAAAAAGAAAAAAGATACCTTAGGTTGATTTGTCACCACTCTGTAATTTTCTCATTTAGTTATTTGCTATGCCCTTACATCTTGCATATTAACATTTGTATTTTACGAATATGCTTGTAAATAATTCAATGTGGAAATTTTTGATGGCAAGGTATAAGGAGGACCAGTGGACAATTCTGACCATAAAAGGGAAAGCCACCCAATTGGGGAGAATTTAATAAGGCCATAATGTAAAATTAGGCTGAGTAAAATGCTTATATGAAATGCAGTAAGAGAAATTTTTTAAGTTCTACAGTATAGTAAGTCAACATATTGACAAGTAACGTGATGTTAAATACCTACGTAATAAACAGAAAAACAAGTTTTTTTATATCCAGATTGATTAATCCACAAAGTTCATCAATTGTAATACTTATAAGATTATATTCTATATATAATATGTACTTATAAGTATGGTAAGATTTGAAAATAGTGAAATCGAGAAAACTTTTTTTGGTACAGAGTGCTGGCCAAAGCTAGCAAAGGACAGGATATTTAATGTTGTGTCCTATCTGGAACAAAAGGTCTGTCTTGGAGGAACTATGCTGGCATCTGTACTGACAAAGTATCCTCAATAGCTGGCTCCATGAGATTTGCCACTCTTGTTAAAAAATAAAAATTAAAAAAAAAAAAAATACCTGACTTCACAATGTTTTCTTCACAGAGAGGTACTAGTGTCAAAAGCTCTGGGAGATAAAATGAAAAAAAGTTCTATTTGAAGCTATAAAAAATGATTAACTTGATTAAACAAAAATCTATTCATTCAAAAATGTTTGAAGAACTAGGTGAAATTGTGGACAAAGCTCATAAAACTCCTGCTACGTGCAGAAATCCAGTGGCTTAGCAGATGAACAGCTCTCAAAAGGTGTCGGAGCTGAAAGTTGAACTGCAGGAGTACCATCACACAGTGGGTCAGAGTCTGCTTAGTGCTAAAAGAATGAATATCTATTGAAACTAGCCAATTTAGCAAACACTTATCAAAGAAAAAAACTGAACAACTCTTTGCAAGACCTTAGAGGAAATATTTTAACTTCGAATGGCAAAATTGGGGGGGAGGGGTGAATCAAGTGACATAAGAAAATCATAAAATGATTTTCCTATTCCTGGTTGGGCTTTAAAATGAACAGGGATATCTGCAAATCTCAAGTCTGCTGACATAAAGGAGCAAAATTAAACAGTATTTTCCCATTCTTTTCAAACAACTGTAAAAACAAATGAGGGACTCTTTCTCTGAATCTTCTGCTCAGGGTGAGAACTTGACTTTGAGGAGGAAAAATTTTATGTGCTGTGGTCGTATTATACACACAAGATGAGATTTACTGATCTGTCCCTAAAGAAGTTCTGGATTTCTATGAAATAGTGTCCTGTAAATCACAGGAAAGTAATAAACATTTAGCTGCAAGTTTTTTATGTAGAGAATTTGGAAGGGATGAGGTTAAGACTTTTTTAGTTAAATTTGACATTGGTTAATAAAATTATACAGGTTTCAAGTGTACAATTCAATAATACATCATATATATATTGCGTTATGTGTTCACTACTGTAAGAAATTTATTTGTTGTTTAACAAGCATCAAGAGCAAGGAGGAAATCATCTCATGTCAGCTGAAAATAAAATCTATAAATGGTTATTTCAAGTTCATCAAAAAAAAAGCAGATAAGCTTCGTACAAAAGAGATAAATGTCATTATTTTTAGTTTTAAAAAATAACAAGTTTATTGAATAAAGCCTTTTCATAAAAGATCAAGTAATTAACACATATATACAGTAATCTGAAACTTCTGGGCCTATATTTGAGCCTCAATGTGTCAGTCGATAAAATAAGTCTTTTTTTCAACTTCTGATATAAATGATGTCTTAGGCTATATTTTTATTAAGGTTATTTTGGCTTATGGTTTTTAGAAGCTTTTCAATAATTTTCATGTTGTAAATAACCGTAATAAAAATCAGCTTACAGTGGTACTGGTCAACTTACAGTGGTACTGGCAAACACATAAAGAAATGAATGGAATAGATTTGAAAGTTTAGAAATAAATGCATATATCTATGGCCAATTGATTGTGACAAGGGTGCCAAGTCCATTCAATAGCAAAAGAGTAGTCTCTTCTATTGCTGAGACAACTGGATTTCTACATGTAAAGGAATGAAGTTGGACTCCTACTCACACCATATATAAAAATCAACTCAAAATGAATCAATAACCTAAAAATAAGCACTAAAACTCTTAGAAGAAAACATGAGGGTAAATCTTCATGACCTTGGATTTGGCAATGGATTCTTAGTTATGACAACAAAAGTGCAATGCAACGCATACCAAAAACAGACAAACTAGACTTAAAAATCTAAAACTTTTGTGCATCAAAGGATGTTATCAAGAAAGGGAAAAGAAAACCTATGGAATGAGAGAAAATATCTGCAAATCATGTATCTGATAGGGGTTTAATATCCAGAATATAAACAAAACTCCTAAAAGACAACCCAATTTAAAAATGGGCAAAGAATGTGAATAGACATTTCTCCAAATAAGATGTAGATGGCCAATAACCACATGAAAAGATGCTTGACATCACTAGTCATTAGGGAAATGCAAATCAAAATCACAATATTACTTCATACTTAATATAATGGCTATAATCCAAAAAAATAGTTAACAAGTGGTGTTGAAAATGTTGATAAATTGAAACCCTCATACACTGCTGGTGGGAATGTAAAACGGTGCAACCACTGTGGAAAACAATCTGGCAGTTCTTCAAAAAGCTAAATATAGAATTCCTATATGACCTAGCAATTCTACACCTAGGCATATATCTCAAATAACTGAAAACAGAGACTTAAACATATAATTGTATGTCAATGTTCACAGGGGCATTCTTCACAATAGCGAAATGGTAGAAACAACCCAAGTGTCCACTTACAGATGAATAGACAAATAAAATGTGGTATATAACTACAACGGAATATTATTCTGCCATAAAAAGGGATGTTCAGATATACTGTATAACATGAATGAAGCTTGAAAACATTGTGCTAAGTGAAATAAGCCAGAAACAAAACAATAAATACTGTATGCTTTACTTCCACTTATATGAATGCCACTGACTTATAACCTTAAAAATGTTTTAAATGGCAAATTTCATGCTAGATATATTTTACAATAAAAAATTACCAAAAAGTTAGCTTACAACATTTATTTAAACTAAGTCTATCAAGCCTATCTTTCAAAAAATTGAAGCCAGTTATTTAACAGAAATTTATTACCTTTACCATATGAGTCCTTAAAAATCATAAAAAAGAGATTAGTTTCCCGAATGGTAAACTAAGTTCAATATCTGTCTGTTTTTAAATAAGATTGGTTAAAGTCTTTTTTGTTTGTTTTTAATGAAGAAAAATAAAACTATACTTGCACATACCATATACATAAGCCATACTTTATTGATACCTTATATATTAAACATTTGTGGTAAGACTGCTAGGCCTACTTGGATAAAGTTTTTAAAAAAGATAATAATATTAATAATAATAACAATAATAATAATATGAGAAATTTCAGAAAAAGAAAACGTATTTTTTTTCTATCTGTATAACTAACTCACTACATAACTATCTGCATAACTAAATCGGAATTTATAACCTTTGTGGTGAGGGAGATCTACACAAAAGAGTAGACTAATTAGATGGCCAAAATAATTAGATACACAGAGAAAAAATATCATTCTCTATCAAAACAGCATTAGCAATCATGACTGGAACACCTAAAATTTCAAGTACTGCCCTGACAGCTTAGAGCCTCACAAGACCCCAAAGGCTACTGAGAGTTCTCCTGCTCTTGCCATATGTGCCCCCAACCAGTGGGAAAGGTTCCCCACCCACCTAGTTCCACTATCAGCCAAACCAGTTGTACTCCATTCAGTCCTAAACCTAACTAGTTTCAGTCCCCTGCCAGCTCAGAATTATTCAAAAAAACTAATCACACCCTCCAATAGTGAAGGGGTGGGAGTGGGACATTACTTCATCCTGTCGTTACTACAAAGCCTGTCTCCCACAGACCCTGTGACTGGTTCATTCTGTTCCCAAGTGCATGCAATCAAAATCTTCCTCTCCCAGGTTGTGAGTATATATAACTTACAAACTCATGGTCAATCTCATCTGACCAGTGTCAGGCAGTACCCATCTCATACTATTTAGGACAGAAAATCCCTCTTTTGCCAATCAATTAAATTAGAGGTGACGAAACAATCATATCTAAACTTTCTGTTCAAACTAATACCATAGTAAATGTCATAATTTTTATGGAGGAGTCCTTTGAGACCTAAAAATTATTTCGTGGATCCTCCAGGCTATAAAGATTGAAAAAGACCAGTCCAATCTCTTGTAGGCAGGGCTGGGAAAGACCAGAACAGGTCCTGGTCCACTGTGGTTCTACTTCTGTAAGTATAGCAGGAGATTCATGATCACCATAACCTCCTGCCCACAGTTTCCAGACTTTAAAACAGCAGTATGATTCTAGCGATGAAGATCTAGGAGCAAATTTGCAATTACACAGAGGCTTCTTAATATAAAAGAAACAATACCTCCCTTGGTTTTTCAGTTCTGTGCAGAGGTTTTGGGAGTTGTTCCTCGAAGCTCAACCTTGAGTCTTTTTCTTTAGATCTCCGAACAGAGTGTATAAATCCCTTAATACCTGCACCAGACATTGATTTATGCCCCTCATCTCCAAATTCATCTTTTGCCTATTCTGTGAAAGTGGATTTATGCCCTTAAAAGACTCATTTCTTTGCCAGCTGGCATGATATTAGGCTTTGTTAAGAGAGCACTAGAAAAACATTGCAGGGGAAAAGGGTTTTGCTTCTGGTTCCAGTGTGCTCACTTGGCTGCAGCAGATAAGGCTTCTTTAGGACCCACTTCTGCAACAAGGATGGCTTCTCCAACAGCTTTCTGCAGCATGTACAGCTATTCCAATAGGAGGGTAGGCAGTTTCGTAGTAGAGTGCCTCTGGTGAAACATCTCCCCATGAACAGCTTTCCCTGGCACCCGAGAGGGTAGATATCCAGCAAATTCTACTGGTGCCACCCACAGCTACTTGCCTTGACCTTGCCCTTTTCCAACAAGGTCTAGACCTAAGGGGGAGGAGAATCCATTCTATTTCATCCCTGGGAATAGTAAGTACTCTTTATGTCAGCTATTCCTATATTCCTTAGAGTTACCTTTATTTCTCACTGATAAATCCCTTATTGCTCCAATCCCGTTATTGTCAATAATTCTTTACATAAATCTTTCCCTATTAAATTACTGTGTGGTTTCTATCTCTTAATTGGACAGGAATGCTATATCCCCACAATTCTCTAAGCTATTTAGTACCCTACAGTAAATAAACTATCTGTTCTTAAGGTATCTAAAGTAGATTCCATTCTCTACAACTGAATCTTCACTGTTTTCTTTTTCAGTGAAGAAGTGGGGGGGGGTGTACAATATCCTCAAAGATTAGATAAATTTGTGACATCATTTTTCCAATTAAGAAATTATACTAATTATGAACAGCCAAGGTTAAGAAAAGCTACTGAGGATTATATTCCCAGGTCGGTCTATTAAATACTTTAATTGTAATATTAATTCCATCTCAGACAATTATCGTTCCTGTTATGCCTAACTACTATTTAAAATTTTAATCTGCAGTGAGACAACTGCATACCTACTAAAGTGGCTTTAATGAAAAATACAGATAATAAGTGATAGCAAGGATGTGAAGAAACTGGAACCCTCATACATTGTTGATGGGAATGTAAAATGGTACAGCTGTTTTGGCAACAGCCTAGCAGTGCCTCGAAAGGCTAAACATAAAGTGCCCATATGACTCAAATAATCCATCTCTAGGTATATACCGAAAGAAATAAAAACCTATATCCACACAAAAACTTGTAGACAAATGTTCATAGCATTATTCATAGTAACCCAAAAGTAGAAACAACCCAAATGCCCATCAACAGATAAATGGATAAATAAAATGTGATATATCTATACAATGGAGTATTATTCAGCGATATAAAAGAAACAAAGTACTGATGTTTGCTACCTGGAAGAACCTTGAAAATATTAAGTGGAAAAAGCCAGTCATGAAAGATTACATCGTTATGAGATTCCATTTCAGTGAAATTATTCAGAACAGGTAAATCTACAGAGACAAAAACCAATGGTTACCTAGGACAAGGCGGGGAAGGGCAAGGGGATAGGGGTCGGAAGAAAAGTTAAAGGCGTATTGAGTTTCTTTTTGAAGTAAAAATGTTCTAAAATTGTGGTGATGGTTGCACAACTCTGTGAATATACTAAGTGCCACTGAACTGCATATTTTAAATGAGGGAATTGTATGGTATGTGAATTATATCTCAACAAAGCTGTTTTAAAAGAAAACAAGCTTAGTCTCTGCAGGAACTTTCATAATTCAACCATTTCTAAATTAGGGTTAGGGACTATGTCTTCTGTACCTCAATGCTTACTTCCCATGGTAGAATACTACGACATTTTACACAGAAGCAAAATTTCTGACCCACCTAGGTCTTTAGGAGATATATTCTGAGTTATTTATCCAACAAAGGTTAAAAACAAAGGAAAAAAGCTTTACTAAAAATCTATGCTGTCACCTAAAAATCCACAACATGCATTCCCTTAAGTTGGGGCGGGGGTGGGGGCAGTTCTATAAGAGTTGACTTTTCTATATTTAAAGATGGCTTGTACTAAAATTAAATGTGGGACTTTCCCTTAGCAGAAAATCATACAACAAAATGAACTTCCTCAAGCTAGCCCACACACAAGGAAAAGCGAGCAATTTTGTATACTCTAGCTCAAGAAACGTATAAAATTTCAGATCATCTGAATTTTTAAGATTTTCCTCATCTAGAATTAGTTCCAAAACCCAGGGAATCTAAAAACTGAAACCCTCAGTTCTCACTAGCTTAAATCTGAAATCAAGCCCATTAGTCAAGTCAAAAAGTGCGCATACACACAAAGCATCAGAAGGTCATACACGTTGTAAACTGTCCTAATTCTCATTCCACAAAACAAGCTATAGAAGAAATTCTGACACACAGCCCAAAGCTAAAGTTGTATATTCTAAATATATAAATTCTTCAAATACACATGGTTTTAAATTTATTTCAAGTCAAACTGCTAATAAAAGGGAAAAAAAATTCAAAGAATCACACTGTTCACACTCCTAAGTCCCATCTAGATCTTTTACATACAATCTAAGGAAATATAATTCTCTTTTGACTTGCCGTGCTTAAGCAACTTGGTCCAGTTCCCATTCGACCAGAACAACTTCGTTATATTACTCTCATCTGTTTACAAATGGGTCTCCCTACAACTGGGTCCCCAAACCTGGACCAGCACCAGTCAATGGCCTGTTAGGAATTGGGTCGCACAGCAGGAGGTGCACAGGCAGGCAAGCTAGAGAGAGTGAAGCTTCATCTGTATTTGCAGCTGCTCCCCAGCCCTAGCATCACCACCTCAGCTCCACTTCAGATCATCAAGCATTAGATTCTCATAGGAGCACAGGTCCCTGGTGCCAAAAACGTTGGGGAGCACTACCCTACAAGATAACATTAGACAAAAAGCTTCCACTGTTTAAAAACATTTGAGAAACATTGCTCTAATCAAGAATGATAACCTTTGCTATTAAATACTAGATATTGTGAGTGGCTCCATAGTGTAGCAGTTAGCACGTCTGCTCTGCATGCAGAAGGCCCTAGGTTCGCACCCCGGGTGCGCCTGGCCCCGGGTGCCCAGCGCGTGGCGGGCGGGGGATAGGGGGGTGCCCCGCCTTCAGAGATGGGTTCTTAAGGGGAAAAACAGCAACATCCATAGGTCAGGGGTGGAAGTAGGGGAGGGGGGAATTAAAGAGAGGATGGATACATACATGCATGCATACATACATACACACACACATACTAGATATTGCTCTGGTTGCGGATGTTGAACCCTTGGGAGATGGGAAAACAACTACACTGAAAATGTATCATCTTTTGTTGGCTTTCTCTAATTGTTTCACCATCTGAAAGGAAGAAATCACTTTTCAAGAACATAAGGGAGCTACTATCCCCTCACACCAGCTATGTCAATGTGATGAAAAATTTTTAAAAATAAAAATTCCAAAGATAATGCTCATATCCTTGGCAACATCATTAAAGAAAAAAGTGAGAAACTCTGAAGGGAGTAAAAAATAACATTTATGTAAATAAAAGAGTAACATTCCCAGCAATAAGTAGATAGAGATTATAACCATTTAAATTAAGAGAGAAATATATACACTAAACACGGTCTGTGTTAATTAATCTACTCTAAATAACTATGTTAAGGTAGATATTTTCATCTAGTTACCTTACTCAATGATATTCACTGATTAATTTATGAATGTTTTAGCACAATCAGAAAACAGGTAAATTTATTTCATATATATTACTGTCACTAATTTTATTAAAAAATGTGGGTAAGAGTAAACCTATATATTCATCATGCATCTTCATTAAAAACACAAGTTTGGATGGCTCGCACACTACTTCACAAAAGATGTTCTAGCTCTTACAAAAGGTCTAATTTGTTCTGCTATGTGATGCTATAATTATACTAAAAATAATAGATCATATTGTTGGGGGAGCAGAATCCCACTACACTTCAATTTAATTAGTTTATTTAAAATAACTCTCCCTCAACTCAGATTCCGAATGACTATTTTTAGACTTAAATGCCAAGATTCCAAATGACTATTTTTAGACTTAAATGCTATATAGGTGATAGATGAGATTAATATTCTTACCTTTAAGTACACCTTTCCCCTGCCTCTAACCTATGACTGACTCCTTAAAATGGTTTAAGTTTTGTTTGTTTGTTTTAAGGAAAGTACCATTGCCAAAGTCAGCTCTCATTAATATCACAATAAGAATCAAAATATTCAAGATATGAAGGACTGGAAAGCTACAAGACATATAAAAAAACAAACAGCAAAACAACAGAAGTCCCTCCTTATCAGTAATTACTTTAAATGTAGATAGATTAAACTCTCCAATCTGATGTCAGAGATTAGCATAATGAATGGATCAAGAAAAAAAGAAAAAAAAACATGACCCAACTATATGCTATCTAAAAGACTCACTTTAGATACAAAGGCACAAAAAGATTGAAAGTGAAAGGATGGAAAAAGATATTCCATGCAAACAGTAACCTAATGAAAGCAGGGGTGATTATACTAAAGACAAAATAGACTTTAGATCAAAAAAATGTTACAAGGAACAAAGACAGACACTATGTATTAATAAAAAGTTCAAGAGAGCAAGGAGATTTAACAAGTATAAATATTCACACACCTAATAACAGACCATCAAAATATATGATGCAAAAATTGACAGAATTAAAAGGAGAAATAGACAATTCTACAATAATAGTTGGAGGCTTCAATACCCCATTCTGAATAATAGATAGAACAAGCAGAAAGAAGAAATTGAGGATTCAAACAACACAATAAACCAACTAGAGATAACAGACATATATACATAAAACACTCTACCTAACAACAGAATACATATTCTTCTCAAGAGCACATGGGACATTGTCCAGGATACACCATATGTCAGGCTACAACTTTAAGTTTCAATAGACTTAAAAAGATATCATACAAAGTACCTTCTCCAACCACAAGATAAAGTTAGAAATCGATAACAGAAGGAAAACTGGAAATTTTACATACTTGTGGAAATTAAATAACACACTCTTAAGCAACCAATGAGACAAAGTAGAAATCACAAGTGACATTAGAAATACTTAAGAGACAAATGAAAACAAAAACATAACATAACAAAATTTATAGGATGCAGAGAAAGTGAGACTAGGGAAATTTACAGCTATAAACACTTACATTAAAAGAAAGATCTCAAGTCAACGACTAACTTTACAACTTAAGGGACTCGAAAAAAGAAAACTAAACACAGCTAGCAGAAGAAAATAAAAGTTATGGCAGAGATAAATGAAATAGAGGATAGAAAAATAATAGAGTAAAGCAATGAAACCAAAAGTTGGTTCTCTGAAAACATTAACAAAATTGACAATCCTTTAGCAGATTAACTAAGGAAAAAGAAAAGACTCAAAAGCTCTTTGGGGTCCTCAATAACTTTTTAAGAGTATAAAAGGGTCCTGAGACTAAAAGTTTCAAAACATCTAACTTAAAGAACAGAGTATTAATATTAGGTTCCTACAAACCAAGAGCAAGAAATACATAAAACCATTAAATTAAAAAAAAAACTTTCCTAGGAAAATTACATGAAAGCTGAAAAGGAAGACAATGTCAAATCAAAACTAACCTCATTCTATGTAATATCAATAATGAGGAAAACAAAAAAAAAAAGAATGCTCAGATGAAAGTAGTTTTGTATATCCTGGAAATATGCAATATCTTGATCAACTAAACACATATATACCATCAATAGTTTGATAGATAATATTTTTTATAGCATCACATGACAGTCAAAGAAATGCAATCATATACTCAAAAACAGGTGATTAAAATAGCAGCCACTACCACCATGAGGGAGACAATCCAAGGTTCTGTCAGAAGGGACATACAGGGATACTTCAGCTTCTCTCCAGCAGCATCTCAGGACACCTCGCTCAGAGTCCAGCTGTTCTATTTAAAACTAGATTATATGTTTCCAAAGCAGGACAGTGAGAGTAAGCTCTCACTGAGTCTCAAAGGAGCAAATGGGTCTTAGAGGAATTGATCTGCACTAATAATGTTCCATCAAACCAAAGTCCTTCTTCAGCTTACTAAATCCCTTGAAAAACTGAAGAAAAGCAGTAGCAGTAATATTTACTGAGCACTTAACTATGTGCCAGGCTAAGTACTTTATGAGTATTAGCTCATTTAACATTCAATATCATCTGAAAGGTATAACCACCATTATCCCATTTTTGGAGTTGAGAAAATTGAAGTACAAATAAGATAAATATCTTGATTCTTTGCAAACAAGCAAAGCCAGGATCCAAACCTAGCCAGTCTGGCTCTGAGGCCCAACCCCTTAGCCACTACATTACAGGATACAGATAATGTAACCAACAATAAATTATAAAGTTTAAATTCAGTGCCAGCTCTAAACAATTTCTGTTTACACCAAGACCCACTGCCTAAGGGAAGTTCCCAACTTGCAGAGAGCATTCTGACAGGTTCATCCTTTACTAGTGATGCACTGTTCAACTTCTAGATACTGAGGGGTTTCAAGCAAGAAGAGTAAATGTTGGAAGGTGAACACTGTGGAGATATTTTTTTAACATAAAAAATATGTCAAATAAATAATTGTAGAATACAAATTAGATAATTTCACAACTCTTGGACCTCTTTTCCCTCTGCTATTGGAGATAAAACCATTATATCCTAGCTAGACTGTTCTAAGGAAAATAACGCCTCGAGTCAATTGGAAAAGCTTTATAAAAATTGCTTCCCTTAAATTACATTAATATATTTAAATGTTCTGTAGTGTTGGCTAACTACAAGGGTAACTCTAAGTCTACTCCATTCATTTCAGAGTTCTGAGTGAGACCGCAGTTCTAAATGTGTGTGGAAGCAATTCAAGGCAGAGTTCTGAGGTCATTAAAAATGAACTTAAAACTTCACTATAGAACTTAACTCAAGAAAAATGGAATATGAAACTGAATAAGTCACATTACAACTCTGCTTAAGGATGAGAAATAAGGAGTGGTTAAGAAACCAATAACTATCTCAGTAATTACACAGGACATGCTTACAGACATTCCAGAGTTCGGTTTGAAGTTTGGCACACGTTTTAAAATATGTACCATTTAAAGTGCCTTAAATAAACGACTACTTTTTTGGTCTACTGAACTGAAAACATTCCACAATACAATTACAAAAATAACTTTCTGGCCTTCTCAGGAAAAAAGACAATTTAGAAGAGGAATTCAGAGATTTGAGAAAGTGATAACTTGATTTACATTAAGATTACAACACAGGTAAAACATAAGTGAAAATGAGTGATCAAAAGACTGTTAAAGTCCTTTATAACTACAAATTGCCATGCATTACAAACACTGCTACAATTTTGAATCCCAAACGAAAAAAAAACACTCACACAGAATTAATAATGCCAAAGAAAATTTTCGGTAAGTGCTAAAACGTATTAGGTCAACAGCAGTGCTAGACCTTAAGGCACTTGAGCAAGCTATATAAAAACAAGAAATGGGCTTGAAGTTCTCTACATTTACATCAATTATACTAAGATGTATTAAAACCCCATTCTATACGAGTAATGCCCAGGAAAGGAAACAAACTACACTGGTACTAATAGGTTTAAACGACACAAGGCAGGGCGGGGATGGGGCGGGGTTGGAGGGAGACAAGCAAGCCTTTGAGTAAGGGTTGCAGAACTGCTTGAGTTGGACGCTTACAGTTAAGAACCCGCAACTCAGGAAGGAAGACTGTAGAGAAACACTGCACTGTCATCTAGGACGATCTGATTCAAGTTCAAATCAAACCCACAAGGCGACAAGTTGTAAACAGAGAATACACTTCAGGCCAAAGCACTCACTGAGAGAAAGCAAACCTAGCCATTGCTGATGTTACACCACACCCACCCCACGTAGAAGTTCGGCACACCTAGGGGGTGGGTGCTGGGGTGGGTGCTGGGGTGGGTACTGGGATGGGTGGAGAAGCGAGGCGCGCGCGCGCCCCTGGCCCGCCGCCCCCCCCTTGGCTCTGCTCCGCGCTGCACCGCGGCGACGCGCGCTCGGGGCCCGAGAGAAAGGGCAGGGCACCGGGGCCGCCTCTGCTAGGAGACCGCGCCGAGGATCCTCCGTGGCGATGGCGGGGAGTGGGGATGCAGAGTGTTCGTAGGTAGGAACGGGATGGAGCGTTTTCCAGACACCAGCAAAAGCCCCAGCCCATCAAGAGGTTTCCCTCAAGATCCAGTCCACCCCGCAAAGACACGCGTTACACAACCTGTCAGGTGAGGAACGGAGGGTCCCAAGGCGCAGACCGCGGCGGGCCTGGGGTTGCTCTTTCCCACCCTGTCCTGCCCCCGGGACGCCGCAGCCCCGGGAAACCAGAGGGGCACCGGGTGGGCGGGAAAGCCGCGGGAAAGCCGCGGCCGAGGGTCGGCCAGCCCGGACGTGCGGACGGCGGCGGGGCGCTCACCGGCTCAGGAGAGGGCGCAGGCAAGGACTGCGCAGAGCCGCATCACCCGGCTCGGCGCCCGCAGGGCCAGCGGCTGCTCTCTGGGCGTACGGCGGATCTCTCGCCGCCCGCCGCCGGGTGTTTTCATACAAACCCCGGTGGCAGGCGAGGCAGAGGTGGCGGCGGCGGCGGCGGCGGCGGAGGAACCTTCCCGCATCCCGAGCAACGTCAGCGCGGCGCCCCGCCCACCGCACGCCTAGTCCAGCCTGCTCGCGCGCGCGGGGCAGGAGGCGGGGCAGGGGTGGAGGGAGCACGCGTGCGCGCGTGCGCGCGTGCGGGGTGGGCGCGCACCAGGGAGAGCGCGGGGCGCGCGCGTGGGCAAGGAGAGAGCGCGGGCGCCGGCCCTGGAGGGCGAGGCAGGGAGGCTCGCCCAGATATTCCAAGTGGGCGCTGTGCGCGCCCTGGGCCCTTATTCCCCGCAGCCGCTACCCAAACGAACCGAACCGGGTTCCAGGAGGTGCCCCACGTTCCTCAAATCACCCGTAAGCTACCAATTACAGCCCCTGCCTTTTCTCGGAGCTAAGCGGGCGTTCACCCCCGCTACCGTCAATCTCCCACCCTCTCGGGAGGCTTTTAATGGCATTGGACAAGCGGTTCTTAACTCTCCCCACATGGTACCGGCTAGCATTAGTCCCTGGGGACCACAGTAACGCTAGCCCTTTCCTGACCTCAAGGAGAATCCATAAACTGTTAGATAGGCAGTTTCCCTAGTTGGGCTCTCAGAGCCCAACGAAATTGCACCTTGTGGTCAAACCTCAGTAAATTACATGCCTAGTGCAGGAGCGAACAAAATAGCATGCTGATTTATTTTTGCATTTTTGTATTGTGTCTACATAAGGTCACGAAAATGGCAATGCTAAATTGGCCACTGAAAGCAAAGACAATGTTTTATCTGAGGCAAAGTAATGTTTCAGATAGATTAAATACTAATACACACCCTTCTGTTTTGACTGCCCGTAAACGTACTGTAATATAGTGTAATAAGTACACCCCTACTTTTTTTCAAGAGCAGGGATTTTTGCTGCTGTTTACAGTAACTAGTAAGGAATGTAAAATTATTACAACTAGCTAAGAAAATAGAGAGCTGTGAGGTTCTTGTTTTGTTTTCTTATCGTCATGTTTAAAGGAGATTAAGCAGGTGTTAAGGAGG